>NC_046154.1:188850299-188932799 GCF_011064425.1 Rattus rattus | reverse complement strand
GCCAGCTAACTGACTGGCTTTCAGCTGAGTGAACTGTAGCCACCCTTGCAACAAGGTGCCCTGTGGTCTCCATACCCAACCCAGTAGAGGTAGTCTGTACTTTTGTGGAGGAGAAAGGACTTAGCGATAGAGGAAGGAGAGGCAGAGAACAGCTCACCAGCAATTATTTTAGAAAGAAATACAAATGTAATTCCAGGGTATAAAGAAGATGGCGTATATATTTACAGTCCTTTCAGAAGTGACCCCCACATCAGGTAAAGTCACGATTTACCTGCAAAGCTGGGCTGTGTTGAGGCTCTCCAGCAAGTTGTAGGGGCACGATTTGGTTTCCAATACTGGGGCTGAGAAGATGGTGTAGATCTTGTGCAAGCATAAGGACCTGAGTTCGAATCCCCCACACTCACCATGTGGCTGTACCTTCTTTGATCTCAATGCTGTGGGGGACGGTGGCTGATGATTCTTTGGAGCTTGCTGGCTTCTAGCCTAGCTCCAGGTTCAGTGAGAAACCCTTTCTTAAGGGCATGGGGTGGTCAGTGAATACGCAGCCTCACGTGCACACACGTGCATACACGCACACACACACGCATTTTCTTTGTTGAATTTGCTAAGGTCTTTGCTTTTAATGTCTTATGAGTTTAAGAGAAGAGGTTGGGAGACTCATGGCCATTCTGAAAACTTTCATTTTCTAAGAAAATCACAGGAACTGTGCCATGTTGGATGCTGTGTTTCCCACTCCGCTCTGAAGGTGTGTCAGCCAGCAGAGCCATAAATTCGAGGGAGCAGGCAATCCCCAATCCCAGAAGCTGGAGAATGTGTTTTCTGTCTGTCAGCTGCACCCTCCCTCCAGGCTGTTCCGGCCATGGGTCTGTTTCTTGTTTCAGACTCTGCATGGCCCAGTGACCCTGTTCCGGGACAACTAGTTTCCCGGCTAAGGTTCAAAAACAGACATAGAAAACCATGAGCTCTACCTCAAAACTTCTGCTCCGAAGGAACACACATCACTTCCTCCCACATTTCTGGGAATGAGTAAGTTGTGGCCTCTCAGAACTCTGTGTCTGAAGATGTACAAACTTCCGCAGGGAGCTGCAGTAGATACCTGGGCCAACCCGATAACCAAAAACGATGGTCCCATGAGCAGTCCACATGTAGATGCCCCCTGTGGTGCACTCAGCAAATGGGTGCATGTTCTAAAACTATCCATTAAAGACTAACCTTTATAAACCATTTCATCAGGCAGAGAAGTACAGACACAAGTACTTGCTGTTGCAGAATGACTGATGCCATTGGTCAAACTGATATCAGCTCCCTTTGCTGCAACAGAAATAGGATATTTCAGATGCAGTTGAAGACCTCTTAGTAGCCTCATCCTCCATCAAGCTCTTCCTGTCTGGAATAACCCATTGTTGTCAGTGCGTGTGTGTATGTGTATGTGAGTATGTCTCTGTGTGTGCATACATGCTATATCTTTTTATATATTTGCTACAAAAGTGCTTTACATTTGAAATATTGTAAAATCTAGTCTTTGTATCATTTCCATTCCCACGTTGCCGTGCACAGACCTACATATTTCATTTATTCATTAGTAGTGCATTAGGTGGACAGATCCAATTTGTCTATGTCATTGAGACTTTCAATTTTGTTCTCATGGGTTCACAAATCAACATCTTTATAAATTAGCTTGTGTATGCTTCTGAAATGTATGCTCTCAAAACGATCGAATCATTTACCAAAGATGGCCTTGTAGGGTGAAAAGCCAACTGCTTCTCCATACCCACTGAAGCTTTATGGATGACAGCCCCAAGGGGCAGACTTGGCAGGACATGGGATCGTGGGTCTTCTTACCTGAAATTATTTTTTGTGGCTGAAAAAAACCAGAGGCAGGTTCACAAGCCTTGGCTCCCTAGGCTGTGGATGCCAGTGTTGGTGAAGGTGACTGGGAGATAAAAGCCCAGGGAGCCTGGATGAAGAAGGCCTATGGGTATTCCACAGAGTTGGCCATGGCATCCAGGAATTCACAGTGGCATCAAAAGATATAACAGGGACCAGAGAAGAAGGGAAAGCATGTCTTGGTCAATGTCAATTCATAAGATTAGAGACTGTCTTAGGTAGGGTTTTACTGCTGTGAACAGACACCATGACCAAGGCAAGTCTTATAAAAGAACAGCACTAATTGGGGCTGGCTCACAGGTTCGGAGGTTCAGTCTGTTATCATCGAGGCAAGAGCATGGCAGAGTCCAGGCAGGCATGGTGTAGGAGGAGTTGAGAGTTCAAAATCTTGTTCCGAGAAAGCAAACAGGAGAAGACTGGCTTCCAGAAAGCTAGGAGGAGGGTCTTAAAGCCCACATCCATAGTGACACACCTACTCCAACAAGGCCACACCTCCATATAGTGCCACGCCCTGGGCCAAGTATATTCAGAGGCTGACAGACTATTTACCCTTTCTTGTGGTCTGATGTCCTGTTACTTCAGGAAAGGGAGGATGAGGGAGTGAAGTTCCTGTTGCTGGCCAGCCTCAAGTTTCTGTTTTGTTGGTTTTTTTAAATTTTCCAGAGTTTCTCTGTGTAGCCTTGGCTGTCCTGTAGAGCCTCTGTAGAGCCATCTGGTCTTGAACTCAGAGATCCACCCGCCTCTGCCTCCTGAGCCCCGGGATTAAAGGCGTGCACCACCACCATTTGGATGCATTTTCCATTTTAACTAAGCCTGAGTTTTGTTCAGGGATCCATGTCCCTTTATAGAACCCGTATGCTTCTGTCCCATGAATAGTTTTATTTACTAAAAAAAAGATAACCCTGTCTAGACCTAACTGGTCCAAGGTGAGTGTTGTTCTAGTTGACTGTTCATTACTGTGGAAAATCCTGGAAGTGGCCAACTTATAACTGCAAAAAGTCTATTGAGCTCACAGTTTATAGACTCAAAGCCCCGCCACCTACACAGGGTCACTTCTGGTGAGGGCAGTAGATGGCAATGGTGAGAACATGTTGGAAAGAAAGGTCTCTATGGGAGAGAAGCGATAGCCAGGGGATCATTGTTCCTACAGTGGCACAAGGGTCTCCCCCTAGGCCATACCTTCCAAAGATGGCACCTTGTACCAATGGGGTGACCCTTGGCATCAGGTGTGAACATGGACCATGGGGAAAACTATATGTATTTTTAATTTCATTTTATTTTTAATTACAATGTATTTCCAACATTCCCCCCTTCTTCTCCAACCCTCCCAGGCTCCTTCATGCTCTCTCTCTCTCTCTCTCTCTCTCTCTCTCTCTCTCTCTCTCTCTCTCAAATCCATTCCTTCTTTTCGTTTATTACTGTTATGTAACAATGTAATATATAGATACAACCCTTCCATATTGCTCATATGTATGTTTTAGGGCTGACCTTGGTATTGGGTACACAGTTAGAGAACCCAACCCTGGGAAGACTGATTCTCTCTCAGCTGTCATTAACTGCCTGTAGCTCTTGGTCCAAAACCCTGTGAAAGAGGAGGCCCATATTTAAACTATAGAAGATGTGTACACCAGTCTATAAGGACAGAGCAGAGACTTCCGGAGACGCCCAGTCCCACAGTTCCATTTTTCTTTTGGTGGAGCTTGGCTTGCATTGGGCTGTAACTGCTGCAGCCTGTGAGAGAGGCAGAATACAGGGATCCTGAAGGAGTCATTGGGAAGGATTTGGCCCCTCCTACCTCCAGCCCCCAAGTGATGCTCTAGGACCCTGATTGTTTAAGTTATGTTTTAAAACACTCGTCACTGGAAATCTCTGTTGCTTCTGCAGTGGTGGAGAGCGTGTGTAGAGTGAACACCGTACTGACCGAGACCCTCAAATAGCAAGTGTTCTAATAAGATGCAGGTTTAAAACTCAAAAGTAATCCCAATCAGAATGTGTGAGATCAGGCATGCCGGCATCATGGCATAGCTAGACACCATCAGCTCCTCGGGAGCACGGGTCAAACTTCAGGTACCATAAGCTACATTAACTCTCAGTAACTGAATCAAGCACAGTTTTGCTGTTTTGCCCATAGATGTTTATCATCATCGTTTATCACCAATTACTTTACTCCTTTTTTTTTTTAATTTGTTCAAATGCATCCCTGTTGCATGAGCTGTTTCTCCAGTGTCCAGTCTGTCTACAAGGCTTGCACGAGTGGCTCTGTCAAAACCACATCAAGAACCCAGCACCCCGGGAGTCTCAGAATGTAGCTGTCAGGTTTTCAGACCCCGGGATAAGAACCAGAAAGGAGAGTAGACATGAGCTGGCAGTCAGTAGTGGGTACCGCACATGGCTGGCAAGGCAAGTTGGAAGCAGTGACAGACTGGAAACATGTGCCCAGTGAGTTACAGACAAAAGCTGTCCACAGTACGGCTGCAAGTTATAGGCAGGACCGGTAGGACCAACTCCATTTTTATAAGCGCTAGACACACCGTGTAGCCCATTCTCCTAAAATAAAATAAAAACACGATGGGACATAATTTTAGGTAAATGTCGTGCTACCAAAGACATGCTATAAAATAACTCTTTAAAGCTTCATCATCATCATCGTCGTCGTCATCGTCGTCGTTGTCATGTTTTAATAATTTTTATGGTAACTCTTTCAGTCCAGTTTTGAAGATATGCCTTTGAGACAGTCATACAGCATAGATATGTCATGTACGGCTTCTGTCTCTAGAAAGCTGTGTTAAGTTCGTTTTAGAGGGCTTTGGGGGATTAATTCACTGCTTCTCAGAGTAGGCTCTCATAAAATGCTGTGAAAATGTTTTCATATTCTAGCCAGCTTCTACGTTAAATGCACTTGCTAACTTAAGGCTGTAATGTTGTACTGGAGCAGGAACTGCAAGGCTAGGGAGATGGCTCAGTGGGTAAGGTGTTGGGTGTGCAAGCATGAGGCCCTGAGTTCAAATCCCCGGCACCCACATAAAAGCTGTGAATAGCAGGGTACATCTGCAACTCCAGAGCTGGGGTAGGGGATGGCAGGGACCATGGAGGCTGAGACACCTGCTCCCCCGACAATATTGTAGGAGGTGATAGAGGAAGACACCAGAGACCTCTGCCCATCCCCCAATTTATCCCAGACAAACTGCTTACTTTTACCACTTTTTCTTCAGAGCACTTGTTTCTAAGAGTCATTGAAATGAAAGGTTTACCACTGGACTACATGTAACAATGGATTTAGATGTGGGAGAATGGATACCATTGGTATGGTTTCTTAAATCTGGAAGCATTCAGGTCAGAAAAAACACAGAATCAATCCTACCTTAACACCAAAACAAATTAACCACCAGAACTACTCTGTTACATATGAAATATTAAGTACTTCAGTGGTCACCTGGGGATGTGGACATCCTGAACAACGGAAGGATATTGTAACAGGATATTAAAAGTGTGGCTGCAGCGTCAGTCAGGACAGATGCTCTGTTTCAAAGATGCTGAGCTCTGCAGTGATGGGGATTGTGCAAACATCCACCCCTTCTCCCGCCTAAGAACATCTATTGAGTTCCCTCACTCTCTAGGCTGTGAAACCTTGAGGAAGCGACCTAGTGAAAGTCTCTGAATTCTACATCCCTGTCTGCCTCCCTCTTGCTTCCAGCTCTTCCTGTAACAGGAAGTGGATTCTGGTAACTGACTCGCCTGGGGAGATGTTAGGCTGGGGTGGAGTTTGATTGGGCTTTCTGAGTCACGAGAAAGGGCACTGGATGTGTGCTAAGGGGATACCAACAGCCTGCCTGCGGCTGGTTTAGGTGGCAATGGCCGGAGGAAAATGCAACGCTTGTGTCAGAGGTTCGAGGTCAAGCCTCCTGTGTGAACTGGCTCAAGTCTCCGCTGTGTAGACCAGGCTGTCCCACTTAATAGGACAGCAGAGCTGGCACCTGGGCGCCATGGACAACACCCTCTGAGTCTAGAGAGTTGAGTGAACCCAGGCGTTGGAGCATGGATTACACTGAGAAAAAGCCTTTAATTAACCTTATGTGTACCAGGGGTTGAGAAGGTGGTCTCACCTTTGACCTTTTGACTGCTGTATGGAATTTCAGCTCCAAACTTCCAGTTGGACTTTAGATACAAGGCCAACAGAATGCTTCCATGCTCCTAACCTCTTCCCCCAACCCCAGCTTTCAGATCAGACTGATTCTGTGTGTGTGTGTGTGTGTGTGTGTGTGTGTGTGTGCCCGTGCGCACGCGCGTGAGAACTACAGGGAGGTCTCAGTGAAAAGATTTGAGCCTCCATGTGGCTATTGTAGCTGCTGTTAGCAGTCTTATAATAAACTGCAGAAAAGAACTCACCGGGGTCTGAGACGGCTCAGTAGGCAAAGGTAGTTGCCACTGAATCTGACCAACTGATTTGATCCCTGGGACTCACAATGTAGGGGTGAACTGACTCTTCCAAGTTGTCACCTCCCCTCCACCCACATGCCATGACACACACACACACACACACACACACACACGGTTATAAAAGCAACATAACACACATGCCTTACTAAATACATTTATTTCCATGGCTACTTTATAAAGCTTAGTACTTTTCTAAAAGGAAAGATTGGTTTACATGTAGTAGCGTTACAAGTAGATGGCCACAGATAATACAGCCATTAGGAAAGAGCAGAGCCCAAGCCCCATGACAACGAAGAAGCGACAAGCAGCAATGAAGTCAACACCTACGTAAGTCTAGCAGTGCAACAAGAGAAGCAGGAAGCAGCTTCACATCACAGCCGCTTAAGTCCAGAAATAGCACCTTGCATCGAGCAATGTAAATTCGTAGGTAGGTTCAAGTATAAGTTATATCCCCAGCTCTTGTACCGGAATGCAAGGGTTTTGGAAACCCCGGACGGCACGGTTTGAGGTAGCACGCCCCCTCAGTGCTGACTCAAAGCCCATGCCCTCCCTTATTTCTTCTTGCACTAAATGAGAAGCCACCGCTTCTCTGTCTCAGGCACTCAGGTCTAGCCGTAAAGCTTCAGAGACCGGTCTTCCGGCAGAGTCAGAAGCCACGGCGAGTGGGACCCTAATCCAGAAGTTAACTTTCGTTTCCCATGGGTGGAATTGCTTGACGCCTCCCAAGAATCGTAAATTCTCTGAGGTTAATAATGGTCAATTCACAGGGTAACTGAGTATAATAAGAAGGGATAGCAAAAGGTTAAAAATTAATGAAGGCTATCCAGGAACGAGAGAAGACAGAAGGTCTATGGGGAGATGTGCATTTCCTGACGGAAATGCTTTGTGGATCCCCTATGCTGGAGGGATCTTAAAAGCAAGCAGTGCATAGGAGACTCACTTGCTGCATGTCTGATACACTCCTGGAAAGGGGGTCACTTTCATGTTCCAGCAAGAGACCAGCAGTGTGGCTTCAGAGTCATAGACAGCATGCAATGTTTACCTAACTCAAGAAAAAAATTTTTAAAAAAAGGAACAATACCTTTTTTTCCCCAACTTTATAAGCTTAGTGTTGACGAAGAATTTGATGAAGTAGCGAATGTGTTAAACAGGCTTTACCTATCTCAAGTTTCCCAAAGCGAGTGTTGGGGGTAGTGAGGCTAAAGGCATCCTGTAGTTAATATAAAGCTACTCTGATCGGACTCCCAGAGTCTCTTAAATTAATATTTTTTATCCTTTTATATAGTATTTCACAGGGTACAAAAATACAAAGGGGAAAAGTAGCCTTATATTAAGACTAAAGTCTAAGAAGTTTAAATAGAAGACAGACTGAAAGAAGAGGAGAAAAGGAAGTAGAAGAGACGAGCGTGTGGTAACTTCAGTGTAGAACACGGGGAACCCTAGAGCAACGCGGCTCACAGAGGGCCACGTGCGCTTTGCAGAACAACTATTAGAACAACCAACGCCGTGCTCACTGTGCTGGTTCTGGGAGGACCACGGGACGTATGAATGAACACTGTTGGAAATGGACAGAATGCCCGTTCTCCTCTGGACACAGGGAAATGTGGAAAGGTAAAAGAAGATAATTGTCTATCGCTCTGTCTCCCTCTCATTGTGCTTCATAATTCAACCAAAACTCTTATCCAGGTTCCCACGGCCTCCGTTCCGCAATGTCGTCCTGATTTGTCTTATAAACGGCAGCCGTGAGAAGGCACACACCCTGGCACGCTACAGCGAACATTTAAATTAGGATACACGGGTGCAGAGTGAAGGGAGATGAGCACAAGGAGGATTTGTTTTGTTTTAAACAAACGGCAAGACCTTGTTGTTCATCGTTGCTGGAGGAACAGTCACGAGGCACCTAGACTTCAGTTTTCGTTCCCACACCTCCAGATGGGTCAGCACAGTTCATTAATGGCTAGGTGTAGCATTCACAGTTATTTTGGTCTTGACATTTATCACGTATATACATTTATCCACATTATTAATAAGCTGTAGAGTAAGTGCAGGGCAAATCATAACAACAACAACAACAACAAAAGTATAAACATTCAAGTCGCAATACCCTGAAAATAATGTTAGGATGATGTTGTAAACTTTGTGCAGTAAAGTCCCGGTGCAGGGACAGAATAAATAATACCGTAGGATTCCTCACTGAAGACGGCTTCCCGGAGCCTAAGGAAGCGGTAGCACGTTTAGGCTGCAGAGACAGCTCTCACTACAGACTTGCTCAGGGCAGGTGGAGAGGCTTAGACACCAACCCTTACCCTGGTTAAGTGCTAGGCAACCCCCCCTTCAGAAAAACCACAGCAGTCACAGAGCAATACCGCGGTGACACCGCGAACAGCCTGGATGCTAGGTGGTATTAAA
This sequence comes from Rattus rattus, assembly GCF_011064425.1. Taxonomy (NCBI): domain Eukaryota; kingdom Metazoa; phylum Chordata; class Mammalia; order Rodentia; family Muridae; genus Rattus; species Rattus rattus. The sequence goes on along the minus strand of NC_046154.1, from coordinate 188,924,066 downwards.
TGCATAATTAGTAATAATTACTTCCAGGAAAACAGATGACTCATGATATCGGGAAGTTAGCAGAACCAGTGGATTCGAGCGTGAGAGCAAGGACACCAGCTGAGGACTGGGGTGGCCCGTGTTCCACTTAGGACATTTGTCTGGGACACAGGGAATGTCAGGTACTGAAGCCACCCCACCCACTGAAGATTCAGGTTAGTCAGGCCCGCTGCTAGAGATTTCTAGTCTCCTCTGGGCTGAGCTAGTGTTCCGGGATTGGTTCCTTTCTCTTCTAAAGGCCGGATCACCGAGGCTGCCAGGAGTCTTGAAGAACGTCTCCCGATGTCTCCGTTGGATGCTCTTGGGAGTCGCTGGTGCAGGGGACTAAACAGGAGAAGCAGAAAGCAAATGATGTTTCGTGGTCCAAGATGGGAGTCTTTTCCTGCTGGGTGTCACTAAGCTGTCTGTCCCCTCATCTGTCAGCCAACCCTTAGAGCAATGCCGAGTATCTTAGGTACAGGAAAACAGCCTACCAAGATGGTCGAGGTCCAGAGGCCAGGGTCAGGGCCAGGGCCCCTGCCATCACTAGTTCTGTGATACTGGACAAATTATTCCACCTTGGTGTCCATTCGCTTCTGCATCCCCATCAGGGATGAGTAACAACTTCACAGGGCTAGAAGGATTATGTGAGAAAATTCTGGTGTTTTAGGAGATGCAAAGCAAACATGTGTGTTTGTGGTCCTTCCTGCTAGCATCCATCCTCTCTATGTGCCCTGAAATGGACGGGAGCAGGATGCTGCTAATGTTCTAGCTCCTACACTGTCCAGACTGGGGCATAACCAGCAATCACAAGGCGCTGATGGGAAGGATGCCCACACCGTGACCACATTCACAAAGTGAGCAAACTCAGGCCAGGTAAAGACCTATGTCGAGGGGGCTCAGCTCAACGCTAGACACAGACCTCTAGGGGACTACAGAGACCAAGTGTGTTAGTCAATAATCCTTCCCAGGGAAGAGCTTCCAAACTGCCTATCCTGAAATTATATACACAAGTAGCATTATAGGAGCTGAGCAAATTTTACACACACACACACACACACACACACACACACACACACACACACACACAGAGGAATATATAACATATATGTAACAACTATTAAAGAAATAGAGGCCATGGATCTAAGAATGTGGGGTACGTGTGCATACGAGAAAGGTTGAGGGAGGAAAGATGGTAAATAATGTAATTATAATTTTATTTCAAAAAATTAAAAAAAAAAACCAAAAAACCCACAACCCCAGGAGGGACAGGAGGTGCGCACAGTGTCCCACTACTAGCTGAGGAGCTACTGGCGGCTGACTGGCGGGAAAGAGAAAGGCAGCGTTCTTTAAGGTGACACTAGCTGTACTGACCACACTTTGGAGCAGGCCCCGTGCCCAGGAGTGGCTGGCCCAATACACACTGGACCGAGTGGGCTTAGAAAGACTGAGAAAGAAAACAGCGTTGGACGGGGAGGGAGGGAAAGATCTGGGAAGAGTTAGAGAAGATGAATAGAATCAAAATATAGTCTGAAATTCTTACAGGTGCAGTAAAACTATTATTTTTCCAAAGTGTACATTCAGGTAAGGGATCCGGACAAATGGCGGTGCATTTGCTTATGTGGGGCCCTAGGTTGGATTCCCAGCACTGCAAAACCAAACCAAACCAAACTGTGTCTAAAAATGAATCTGACAATTTATGTTTGCAGCAAACTTTCGAGCCTCTGAATAACGACTGAAGAGTTTCGGCCAAACAGAACGCCGTTTTTGGGGCGAGTAATTAGTGAACACTGTCTTATAAGAACTTTAAACAGATTTTTTTACTGCAGGACTACAAAAAGAACCCCACAGACAAGTGCAGAAGCGATTATGTGGGCACCAATTGTCTGTGTGTTTTATGAGTGTGTGTGTAACCTCGGCTCCAGGGGGAGTTTTACGAAACAGTGGGTGCCGAGAAGAACTCGGAGATCTGAGAGAGCAGTATTACAGCCGTGCAGTTAAATTCAGGATGGTCTTCTTAAACAGCCTAGAGAGATGAACGCCAGATCAGGGAGGCAGTCTGAGTATGAAGACCTCCTATAACAATGCCCACACGGTTCCTTCTGCTGTTGGGAAGGAGGATGCTGTTGAAAAGATGTGTCTTAAAGCATGACTTCTCTTGCCTTGGAGCCCAGTGCTTTGTGGAATAAATAGTTAACACCGGGTTCACACTGAAGCGTGAGCCAGGAAGACCTCTCCATATCGGTAAAGTGGAGGAGTGGAAAGCGAACCGTATGTAGACACACCCAGTCACGGAACAGCGGGGTCGTGCGTCTTACCTGTTCTGCCTTCACCATGGACACTGGATGTCTCATGTAACCGGGGGACTCCGGGTGGATGACACCGTGCGAGCCTGGCATCCCTGGATTCGGGTTTAGTGGGGGCTGACACCGAAGCTGAGGATCTGCGGGAGGGAGGGTGGATGACTTTGGATTGACCATGGCTGCCGGACTGATGAGAAGATGGGAGGCCGATGCCAGGGTGGACAAGCCGAAGTTCATGGGTCCGGTGTTTGGGAGAGTGCCGGGAGCTGAAGAGATGGGCCCGGGTATTGCGGGAGAATAGAGAACTGGAAAGGGGCCCAAGCCTGGAGACGGTAAGAACATGCAGGGCACACCGAAGGACGGCATCGCAGCCGACGATGGTGCCACCGCATGGGGGGTTTGACCGCCCGGTAAGAGCATGTTAAAACCATTTAAACCTGAAAGAGAAGGAGAACAAGATGAAAACCACAATACAGGGCTCCATGCACAGTTACATCTCATGGCTCCCCCAGTGGAGTCCATGATGCATCAGTGACTGAGGGCACCTCCTCCCTGTAGATGGCGAACACTCTTGCTGTGCTCCTGCAGCTGCTGCGGCTACATCACACAGCGGGCAAAACTGTGTGTCAGCATTTACCTGCAAGGTCTTTCCCTGTGTGGTCCTAGCTGCCCTGGGACTCACTCTGTAGACCAGCAGTGGTTTGAACAGATGTGGTCCACATACAGTCTTGCGTTTGAATGCTTGTTCCACAGGGAGCGGCACTATTAGGAGGTGTGGCCTTGTTGGAGGAAATGTGTCACTATGGTGTTGGGCTTTGAGGTCTCCTATGCCCCAGCTGTGCCTATCTGTGTCTGCCTGCTTGCTGCCAAGCATCCCGCCGTGCTAATGGACTAAACCTCTCAAACTGTAAGCCAGCCCAAAATCATTTTTTTTTCATAAATAAGAGTTGTTCTGGTTACATTGTCCCTTCAAAGCAATAAAACGCTAGCTAAGGCTGGCCTAGACTCGCAGCGATCTGCCTGTCTCTGCCTCCCAGGTGCTGGGATAAAAGGGTGGGTGTGTTGTCACCACCTGGCTGCATGCAGGGTCTTGAGGTCAATGCCTGTGGAGAATTCTTTTTATTTTACTTTTTCTCTGTGGTTGTGTGCATCCGTGTGGGAATGCAGACACACACAAGGACATAAGAGGAACACTTTGAATGCTGTGTCCACTGTGAGTCAGGGGCTCCTGTTCTTAATGCTCGGCTGTGCATAATCACTGACACACTCAAACTAGCATCCTGAGCCAGCAACAGATTCGCTTGAATCAGTCAAACAATAACCCTTTAAATGTGCAGTTTCTACATCAGATAAAGTGCAATGCGCAAAAAAAAACAAAATAACAAAAAAACCTCCACAAACAACAAAATAAAAAACAAAATAAAACAACCCAAATAAAACAAACAAAACCCAAAAAACCCCACCATCTACCCCATGCATTTTATCTCCTCCGTAGTTCGTGAATGGAGACCGGCAATCTCACCCTTCACTTACAGAGGCTTTGAGTGAGGCAGGTATAATAAATACATCAAGAAACTTCTCTCTCTGGTCAAGTGACCCCGGCAAAGATGTCAGCCCAGTGCACAATTCGAGGAACGCCTCAGGAACCCCTTACCTGCGGGAGACTGAACATACAGATACTGCAGCAGGGAGGGGTCTTTGGTGATCTCGTTGTCGTTGGAGGACTTTTCAGTGTCTGGATTTCTTGATGGGTTTCCACATTCAGAAGCAACGAAGCCGTTTGGGACAGCCTTTCCGGAAGCATCTTCTGCAGCAGGGAGCTGACCCTTGACACAGGGATCTTCCAGGGGTGTAGCTCTCCCATTTCCCGTGGTCACAGGAAAGGCGAGGTCTGTGGAATTTGAGGGTTTCTAAGGACAACCAAACCAGAAAGCAGAAAAGCCAAGTAAAAATTCCAGTAATCAATTTTAGAAGAGTTTTCTTAAATTATCTACTGCACAGACAAGAGAACAGCCGTGTGTCATTTGGATTCATGGCTCAGTTGTTTTGATTCTATTTATAGGTACAGTAGAGAACGGGTGTATATGTATGTGTAGGCTTATGACACCTAAATATAGACATGATGGAGATTCTGGTGATGCCAATTTGGCCATGGCATTCAGACTATGAAGGAGAAGCCCCTGTGTTGGTAACCCATTAGGAGCGTTGGGGCTGTAATCTCTCTCCTAGGGTTCTATTGCTGACCCTGGGTCAATTTGTAACAATGAAAATACATCCTGCCTATCAGATAACAATTCATAACAGTAGCAAAATTACTGCTACAAAGTAGCAACAACAATAATTTTATGGCTGGGGGTCACAACAACATGAACTGTATTAAAGGGTCGGAGCATTAGAAAGGCCAAGAATCACTGTTTTAGGGTCTTCTAAGAGATGTGGGCTAGCCCAGAGACGCCTTGGTGTCTGACACACGTGCTTGGCAAGGCTTGCACGTTTTTCTCTTCTCCTTCAGTTTATAAATAAACATTGAATTTACTTTTCCCTAAGTTTGTTCTTTGACAATTTCCCACTTGTACTCAATGTACCCTGGTTGCTCTGAGGCACCTCCCCGTGCTTGTCTCTCTCTCCACTGTTACCAAGCCTACCGGCTCCTTACACATCTGATCTGAAATGCTGGCCTGTATATAAAATCAGAAAAACCCATTCTGGCAAGAGGAAGGCAGAGTCATTATTTTTTTTTAAGTAATGAGACTATTAATTAATGGAGTAATTTCCATGCCATGTGCCTCTGGCCTACCCAGACCCAATATAAGTTCTGTGAGGAAAGCACTCTGGTGCCTCTCAGTCTCTTTTGGTCTTTTTGTTCTGTAGCTAAGGAACCAGGATCTCTGGGCGGTGAAGAGAGCCCAGTCTAGTCTCAGCCCTCACGAGGCAGCCACAGTCCTGGCTCAGGACCCCACTGGTTCCAGGGCCTAAACGATTAATGTTTCCAAACTTTTTTTTAAGTTCATAAAGACTGAGAAGAAATATACAAATATGTTAGCAGTGACTGCTACTCTGACCTAACAGGCAAGCCTTTTTCTTCTATATACGTTTTGGGGGGCATTTTATAAGTGTGATTTTTTTCTAAGTAAAAATCATCTTTCTTATAGTATTATTTTATGACAAGATTATTTTGGGAAAGCCAGTCTAGTGCTCCATGAAATATATGAGGAACACTTGAAAATATAGTCCTATTCCAGGCTATACCTCTTGGGAACATGTGACCTCATCAAACTCAGAGCAAACGAGAGGGCACCAGATACATTCACTCACACTCCCTTACCTTGGGCATAACTAGGGATAAGGGGCTGTCTTCAAATTCCCGACTTTGCCTTTTCACAGCAGGCTCATCATCCTCCAGAGGATTCCTCTCCTCACACAGGCGCTTCTGAGCAGTGGGTGCCAGGGACAGGTCAGCTGGGACATCGGAGCCACTACCATCATCCTCTGACCTTGACTCTGGGGACAGTGCCTCCTGCACACTCCCGTATAGCATGAAGAGTGACGTGGAGGGCACGTATACCAGGGGCTGGCTGGCAAGCAGAGCTGACTTTAAGCTCTCTGCATCCGAGGCTGGAGAAGGAACGGGGACACCTACTTGTCCGTTTAGACCATTCTGTGCGGAGAAGGCCTGCAAATCTGTCTGCGCGGCAGAAAATACTGGCTGGGCTAAAGGCTTAACACAGTATTCGGAGTCAACAGGGAGGGTAGAGTCCAAGACACTTGCTGGAGGTGCAGCTCTCTTATTGACAAAGGCTTCCCCCCTGAAATAAAAGGATACGATGAGCATCACCAAGTCTCCGAACACTGCCACAGCTCCTGATTCTAAGCTATTCAAGTCAGAAGTGACCCAAGACTGCTCAGATGATGTTCAAATGCCCTCCCTTGAACCCAGAGGAGGACCAGGTGACTGCAGTGGGTGGCTAGGGATGACATGAGGTGCCAATGTGCAAGAGATGTTGGGGCTCTCAGGTGGCTGACACTGGCTCTTCCGCAGCTATTGGTTTTGAATTAGATTAACGTCTGGTAACAGAGGATGTGGATTTCTGTGGGCTGCAGATGATCAGGCACACTTTACCCAGGGTCGGTTTTGCAAAGATGAGTTGTTCTCTCCAACTTTAGCAAAGATGAGGAGTTCTCTGCCTCCCTAGGCAGGAACTGAGCTCTGAAAGTCACCAGGCTGCAGCAAGTCCATCTACCACTAACGTGTTCGCCAGCCTTGGCTGTCAACCCCTCCCTCTCTACCAGAAAGCTCACCATGACCCGATCCTTTATGCCATCGAATGCCTCTGACTACTAAGTCACCGTCTTTCAGTCCATCGTTGTCTTTCTGTGTTTAGCTGACACGGCTCAGATCCGTGCCATGGTGGATGGAAGCCGTCTCTGCTTCCTACCCTAACTACTAACCTCGGCCAGGAGGATCTTCTTACGGAACCCACATTAGTCCTTACTGTGTGTCTGATACATACAAACCCTCTTGATTGTCAACACTTTGCCAGTTGGAGCCTTACTCAGACACCTCCTTTATATTTATATTTTGTGAGAGACTTTTAAAACTATTGTTATACATGTGTGTGAGTACAGGTATCATGGTGCGCGTGTGAAGGTCAGAGGGCAACTTCTGGGAACCGGGGACTGAACTTGGGTCATCAGACTTGGTGATAATAGCCTTTATCCTCACGATGCCCACTGAAATGCTTCTTACTTATGATATTTCTTTTAACTCTATCCGGACAAATGGCAGCCACACTAATGAGCATTTTGTCTCTCCTTAGCCCCGCTGCACGCATGGTCTGTTTCTTCCTACATGCCTGCCGTTTTATCTCTCATCCCCTCTTTAGTGCTCTATGACCCTAAGATGCCTTTGAAATCGAATCCCACATTTAACTCAGAGGGGGTTCTGATCAGCTACCCCGGTGAGCTATGTGAACCTGGACCACTTACTCAACGTCTCGGGATTCTAGTTTCTTTTCTCTCTAATGAGGATAAATATCCCCGCCTCTGAGAAGACTGCAGGTATAGAGGGTAATAAACATGGAGGCTGCTGGAAAAGCACCTGGTGTTTACTAGACAACTGAGCTACGGTGATGAGAAAGTAAGGTTAGTACTTGTGAGTTCTCAGTGTATCCGTCTCTTCCATTTTGCTTCCTTGAGCTACAGTAGCTGGGGCAGGGGAACAGTTTTCAGGCATTTGTGTCCTATTATCTCAGGGTTGGGCACACAGGGAAAGATGTATCACTCACTCCTTCATAAGAAGAGTGGCTTAAAAAAAAATCCATTTTTGCGGTGGCTCAACGTCAATATGGCCAAAATTAACACCAAGAAATAGAAGAGAACACACTCTGGGTTCTTGAAGACTACTTACTGCGAACTGTCTTCTACTTTCTGTCTGTAGATGGCGGCCAGACTTCCAATTTCCAGGGAATAGGCTGACCCTGGAAGGGAACGTGAAGGTCAGCAAATAGACAGGGCCTTACATGCGCGGATGCACACAACAGAGACCATTCCTCGCAGCTCAGGGCTTATGAAGGCTACCCCACATTTGTTCTGGTTTTGTTTCAAAAAGGGTAATTGCCAGACGTCAGCTGTTAATGACGATTCCAGGTTTCATTAAGAATACGCAAGAAAGCGAAACAAGTCTTGTTTCCCAAGTCATAAACATCTGTGACATATCGAGGAGGCCAAGCATACCAAGCCAATTGATCAAGGCTGACTGGATCAATTTCAGGCGTGGGGCTATGCTCGCACACTGTGAAGTCAGCATGTCTTTTGCAGCCAATAATGGTTTGACTTCAGGCAAGTGAAAAATTGGTGGTTAAAAAAAAAATGGCCTGGTCCAGAGAGATAATTTGAAAATGCCTGCATATTGCTAAGGCTACTCCTCCATGGCAACCAAGGGGCAGATACCTTGTTTTCCTCCCTGTGGGCTGCTGGGCTCGGAGCTCACTTTTCTCTGTATCTTCTCAGATGTCTGAACCGTGTTAAAGGAACCGTACCGCGCCAGCCTCTCTTTTGCACACACTCGAATCTGACCATATGTCTCCTTCTTCAGTTCCGGTAAGACAGATGCAGAGACGTCCAAGAGTTCTTCATCTAGAGAGAGAGAGAGAGAGAGAGAGAGAGAGAGAGAGAGAGAGAGAGAGAGAGAGAGAGAGAGAGAGAAGGCTGCAGAGCTGCTACACAGCCACAACCCACAACCTTTGGTCATTCTCATCTCTCTAAGGGACGCTTCCAGGGCGCTGGTTAGGGGCCCTGGCTGCTTTCCCAGGTTCTGTTCCCACATGGCCCCTCACAACTGTCTGTAACTCTAGGTTCAGGGGACCTGACACCCCCACACAGACATTCATGCATCACTGCATATAAAACAAAGATAAATAAATTTAAGAAAGAAATGGCTTTGAACTTAAAATTGAAATAGTTATCCTATTTAAAAAACAATTTAATGAGCTATCTCAAGCCCTCATTTCTTTCCATGCAGTAGAAAAAGGAAAGCAGCTAACTATAAAATGAAAGTGAACCCATATGTATCCTAAAATTATTCCAACTGCAACCAAAGTGGGGCAAGATGTTCTTCAACCCGAATTAGAACAGGCCTGGCATTTTGATGCTCCGTTAGGGCCCAACAGCAAAGGAAACCTGACCGTGTTCAGCTCCACACACGTATTTTGAGATTCACTTTCAAGATGAATCGAGATCAGCCTCTTGCTGAAGCAATGCATAAACGAGTCTCAATTCCCTACTCTGCCTTTTCCTTTCTTTCTGACGCAGGTAGAGGCCTGGTTACCAAGTGACCAAAGTACTAAGGCCAGCAGCCCTCAGGGCTGAAGCTGGGCATGGAGACCATTTAATGCTTCCGGGTGCCAGTGTGAAGTCAAGCTGGAAAGTTCTATAACTTGGGCAGCCATCCCTGGGGTCCGGATCGTCATTCCCGCCTTGCCTGTTTATTCTTATAAAGCGCAAAGCGCACATATTTTAATTATAAGTCTGATTTAACACGCTGAAGAGTCCAGCTGGCCTTTCAGAGTGCACTTTCACCTCATACAGCTTTGAAACCGAATGAGAAAGAAATCTTTACGGCTTTCGCTTTCCCATAACAAAAGCCCAAATACATGTTCCTTTTATAAAATCAGAAAATAAAACAAAAGAACAAAAAAATGGGTCAAGCCAGTCTCACGGACCATATTGGCCTGCTCTCCTCAATCAAGTAAACCCGAGCAGAAACAGATACATTGTGGCTTTTAGGATCTGGGAGGACAGCCACTCCTTAAAGCAGAAATAAAACCAGGCGAGCTTTGCCTGCCCTAACTGAACTGCCCGGAGGATGTTTCTAGGTTGGGGTGAAGGAACCTGATAGTTTCCCGGAGCCGAGGACGCAGCTGGGAGAACTAATGCATTATGGCATCTGGAGTTCACAGGGCACGGCTGAAGAGGACAAACATGAGACAGAATGCCTGGGGCCTGGGAAGGGCTCCTCAGGCGCTCAGTGTGGTGTGAGAAGTCAGAACAGTATGTGAGGTCAGGGAAGGAAGCACTGGGAAGGGAGAGCTCCTGTAGCTCACACAGGGCAGGCAGAGTAGGAAAATCTCACCACACGGCGGGGGAGGGGGCATTGTTGACTAAATGTCACTGCCTCAGCAGCGGGAAAGGGGTCGAGTCTCCTGTTCACACATGCTGCGTTTTCTCTCTTTATCTGATGACAGACAGGTTGATACCAGTTCGGCTGTTGTGAACAGTGCTGGAACCTTGAGCGCAGGACTCTCCTCAGCACACTGGTCTCAGTCCCAATGGCTACTAGTGGGACTGGCGGACGACCGGTAGCTTCGTCTCTCACTTCTGAGGGACCCCCGTGTTGCGTCCCACTATGGCTTAGACTACTTGGCAATCCTTGTAATGATAAGGCTTCCGCTTTCTCCATATCCAAAGTGTGCATTTGGTCTTTTGGATATACAGTCATTTAACTCGAGCGAGACATTTCCCTGTGGCTTTGACTTCCATTTCCCATGTGACTAAAGGATGCTCAGACAGATAACTGTTTTTTTTTTTTCCCCATCCCTCAGACCTGTTGTTTGAATTTTATAGTCTGGAAATTATTTCCTTGCCAGATAGTTAACAACGATCTCCTCCATTCTGTAGAGTGCTTCTTCACTGTTTGCTGTATCGAGGTTTTTTTGGTTTGACATACTCTTATTTTCCAATGTTATTTATTGACTATGCTTTTAGGATTGTACTAAATTAATGCCCTAAAGCATTTTACCTGTTGTTTTCTAGAAGAATTATGGCTTAACAGCACACTTTTTGTGTGTCTGTGTGTGTGTGTGTGTGTGTGTGTGTGTGTGTGTGTGTGTGTGTGTGAGATGGGGCTCCAGAGTCTTTGTTAGCATTTTCTTGGCACCGTTTATTGAAGAGACTCTTGTCACTTTTGTCAAAAATTAGTTGGCTGTAAACAGGACTTACTTCTTGGTCTGCTATTCTGCTACGCTGATTAGCAAGCAGAGCTGTTCTGTTTGGATGCTCTAGCTCTCAGCTCTAGCATGTTCTGGAGTCAAGGACTACCATCCTGTCTGGGTCTCTACTCTGCAGTAAGGATCTGAAGTTTAATATTGTAACCCTTCTGGTTTGCTGGTTTTGGCTCAGAATTTATTTTTTCATTTTGTTTTTGGTGTCTATGTAGTCTTGCCACCCTTGAATTTAATATGTAGACCAAGCTGGCCTAGAATTCACAAAGATCCACTTGTGTCTGTTTCCCAAGTACTGGGATTACAATTTTGAGAAGTTGTGGTCCATTCATTTCCCCAGGATGCTGTTTCTGTTGTAGATAATCCACCCTTTTGTGAAATTTGCTTGTAGGCATTTTATCTGTGGCGAATAGGATTGCTTCCCTGACTTCTTTCTTGTTACCGTTGTGGGCAAACATAACCCATCTTTGTCTGTTGGTCTGTATTCTGCAATCTATCTGAATCCACTTGTTGCTTCTAACAGGTTTGGTGGTGTCTAGTTTTTTTCTCTACATAAAGTCATGCTGCTTGGAAATTGGCCATTTCACTATTCCTTTCTTTCCAACTTATGTCTGTCTCAGTCCTGATGGTCTTAAGACTTCCAGTGCTATGCCGGGCAAGAATGGTGGAAGACCTGAGACGGTAGCTAACATCTCTCTCTACTTCTGTTCAGCTCTTCTCTGGCTTTTACTTGTCTCATTAAGCTGTTTATTTGAAACTTGTTTTTGCTAAATACAGGCATGTAATTGTTATAAACCCCCTTCTTGTTACTTCTGCTCCGTCCCACAGATTTTCATATTGTACTTAATTTCCATTTTTTTTTCAGTTTAAATATCCCCTTTGATCTTTTCATTGATGGAATATCAAGGGAGTATTGTCTAATTTCAACGCATTTGTACAACTTACAAAGTTCTTTTGTTGGCTTCTAGTTTGATTCCTTTGTGGTCAAAGGCACTATATCAATTTATTAGATATTTATTTATTTATTTATATTGTTGAGCCTTGCTTTGTGGGTGGCACGTGATCTTAGAGAAGGTTCCTCATGTTGATGCAAACGTGTACTTCACAGTTCTCAGATGAAATGTGCTCTGAGTGTGTCTGTCTGTCTGGTTACTCTAACAGTAGAGTTTCGTTTGGATGTTTTTTCATCAATACTGAAAATCTGGCTGACCCACCCATTGCACTGAGGTCTCCACTGTTCATTCATTTCTTGAAAGACAGTCTCTCTATGTAGCCCTGGCTGGCCTGAAACCGACCTTGTAGACCAGGGTAGCTTCGAACTCACAGAGATCATCTGTTTTTGCCTCTGAAATGCGGGGCTTAACACCACCCGCCATTACTGTTGCCTCGCCGCCCATCTCTCCCTTGAAATCTAACGATGTTGGTTTTCTGTACTTGGGTACTTTAGTAATGTGTGTATACATAAACATTGACTTTTCTGGTTGGATTGATCCTTTAATGATTAAACATCCATTGGGTCTTTTTCCATTTGTCATACAAAGCTCATTTTATCTGATGTAAAGATGCAGCTACTCCTCCTTTCAGTGCCCATCTGCATGGCCTTTCTCCTCCTCTTCTTTGTTCTTCATTGTGTAGGTGAAGAGACCTGCATCTTGATAGGGGGTGTCATTCGTGTGCATCCCCTGTCATCGCTGACGAGACATACGTTGATCAATCTGTTCATTATCTGGTTGTTCTGAGCATCTTTCTCTCTTCCTCTCTTATTTCTATGTCAATAAGGTTGGACTCTGTCTTTTGTGGAACTATTCTGCTAGCATGTTTTATTTTCTCGTGGTATAGTTATCCTTTTGCTCCTGGTGTTAAGACTGCTTTAGTCATTTCAAAGTTATCCTTATTTTACAATTGTGTGTGTGTGTGTATGTGTGTATGTGTATGTGCATGTGTGTGTATGTGTATGTGCATGTGTGTGTATGTGTGTGTATGTATGTATGTGTATGTGTGTATATGTATGTGTGTATGTGTATGTGTGTATGTATGTGTGTGTATATATGTGTGTATGTGTGTGTATATATGTGTGTATGTGTGCGTATGTATGGGTATATGTATGTGTATATGTGTGTGTGTATGTGTGTGTGTGTGTGTGTGTGTGTGTGTGTGTGTGTGTGTGTGTGTGTGTGTGTGTTTCTATGGCAGCAAGCGTATTTACCTGCTGAGTCACCTCACCGGCCTGAGGATTTTCTTACAAGTCTACAAGGCTGTTCCGGTGGGGGGAAATTTAATCAGGTTTTGCTTTGTCTTAGGAAAGATTTTAGCCTCATTTCTCAAGGATTACTCTCCTGGAGATTGTATTCTCTGCTAACATTTCCCCCCTTTATTGTGTATGCGATTGGTCATTGGCATTCATGTAGGGGAGTGTGCCTGAGAGCATGGCTGCCAGAAGGCACCGGATCCCTTGGAGCTGGGGTTAAAGGTGTTTGCTGTGGAGGTGTGGGTATCCCAAATGGTTCTCACAGTCATGCAGCAAGCGCTCTTATCCACTGAGTTTTTAGGACGTCCACTCTCTCTTTTAGGACTCTGACTACATCACGGCATTCTCCCCTGGTGTAAGGCCATGGTTGAGAGGTGGGCTGGTCCAGTGAGAATACCACTTGTGTGCTTTTGGATCTAATAATGACACGCCCGAGGGGCGGGCGCTTCTGTTGTCGGGTCTCTTAGATTTTGTGCGTGTGCCTGAGTGCTTCTTGAGATTGGATTTCTCCATCGTTCCCAAGACTTGAGAACTTCACGGCACTTTCTACAGCGGTGTTGGATCCCCGGACCCTTCCCTTCTGAGTAACGCCATATGAATGCTTGCTTACTTCTACTTGAGTAAGTCTCAAAGGCATGGAGTTCTTCTCTCTTCATTTTTCTTTGTATTTAACCTGCCTGTTCAAAGGATGTCAAGTTCAGAAATTTTTTCTGTGTAATCTATTCTGTTGCCCAGCCTCTTGACTTTTTTTTTTAATTGTTACTTGGCTCAAAGATTCTCTTTGGTTTTTACTTGATCTCCTGATCCTTGCTAAGTTCCTTACATGCACAATCTAGTTTCCCAATTCCATTGAATCGTCCGTATACTTTCATAGCTCATTAAATTTCTTGGAATTATACTTTTGAATTCTGTCAGGTAATTAAGTTCCTTCTCTTTGGAGTCCATTGCTGAATTTACTATGTGGTTCCATTACATTTAAAAAAATGTTCCTTGTGTGTTGACTTGGATGTCTGTCCAGCTGGCGGAACCACTGACTACCAGTTTTACAGGGTGGTTTTTACAGTAAGGCTTTTTCCTGGCAACATGTCCAATGGCGGACAGGCTGTTCAGCTGAGGCTCCGGGCAGATGTTTTAGTCATGCACCTTCTTCAGCTGTAATCAACACTTGCAACATACGTGGGTGTCTTAGAGGTTCACACTGCAGGGCATGTAGAACATACTGCCAGTTGAGAAGTGGCTATCTCAGGGGAAGTGTGTTTGCTGGCAGCTCTGCGGTGTATCTGGATGTGGGATGCCCGTCCATTCTGTTACAGAGGCAATGCTGTCCCGAGAGTCAGATGAGTGCGGGAGAGCATGCTCAGGAGCAAGGTGCCTGCTAATATTTGAGCGCTGCAAACAAGTGGAACTTGTCGCGGCTCCTGTGAACGTCTGAGGGATGCACGGGTGAATTCTCAGGCTTCTGGAAGCTAATATACTCAAGGCCAGCTGTCTGGCAGGTTCCTGGTCTGAAAATAGGTGGGTAAGGGTCCAGACTGCTTCGTAGAGCTTCCTTGGGAGGAAACTGAGAAGAGTTTGTCTAGTTGATACTTGGGGCCAGAAGTAGGGCCACAGAACTGGTTTCCAGAAGTCTCAGTGGATTGGTAGCTGCTTTTAAGGTCATGGAGGGGTGGGCCACTCTTTCCAGCGGGGCCTCTGTAGGTCAAACTTCCCAAAGATTTCCTAGTACTGTGCCACTGTGGGCCTCAGCCACCAGCTGGTTGCTGGGATGCTGGTTCTAGCTAGGGTGGGCTGACATGAATGGTCAGGTGGTTCTGGGGCAACAGGAAGTTAGGAAGAGCCACCGGTTACACAGGGACCGCTGTAAATTGAGCAGCTACTCAGGGTGGGTTGCCCAGGGAACTTCTTGAGATGAGGAGGGCTGCCAGGCTGGTTCACAAGGCTGAGCTGGCTCAATTATTTAGGAATAACATCCTGGCCACATGAACTGAATTTCAAGATGGCGGGCTCTTTCCTAGGCCTTGCAGGTATCTTTTAAGTGGTCCTCACGCTCATTCTCCCTTGATCAGCAGTTCTCAACTTGTGGGTCTGGACCCCTTCGGGTCAGTTGTGACAAAGAAAATACATCTTGCGTATCGGGCATCCATGTTACGATTCGTAACAGTAGCAAAATTATAGTTATGAAGTAGCAATGAAAATCACTTTATGGGTGGTAACCACAACATGAGGATGTCTAGAGTGAGTCATCTTGCTGTTGTCCCTCTAGGGAGCCATTTTAAGTAGCAGAGTCACTGACAAAAAAGTACAGGTATGTGACACATGACACTAAAGACCGTGAGGCTGAAACAAGAAGCCTTCCTTGTACAACCACATCTAGGAATGAGTCTACTGGAACGACCCCCTTTGTTGTTGTTTTGCATATATGCAAATTACCACAAAGGCCACAAACACCCATTTTTGAATAATAAATACATTTCAATGGCATGTGGATTTACACAGATGGAATCCATAAGTGATGGAGATCGACTTAATGTAATTCACTTACAGTCCAAGAATTATACACGCAGACCCTGAGTGTGTATCCTAGAAGCAGAGCATCGAGGGACGAGCCGGCAGGGAGTGGATGAAGGGAGGCACCACTTGTGAGGAAGCTACCTTCATTATGTAACCCAGTTACATGCTCAAAACTTATTAAACTCTGTGCTACATATTGCACCCCAGTGATACTCCAATAAAATTAAAAAGAAAACACCCACATACAATAAACTGTTCTATCTGCGAGAGGGAAGGAGACAGTCATGTGAGAATCTTAAGGGGCGAGGAAGATATTAAAGACTTTCTAAGAGAGGTCACTGGGTGATGATACAATCAGTAATGGAGCTGGAGAACACAGAAGAAGTAATATAGGTAACTGAAGGATAGGGAATGTTCAGTTCACCGTTCCTGACCTGATTCTAAGTCACTGAACCGGAACAGGGTTCCAGCAGCTGTGGTCTCATAGGCTGTGCAGGAATCTGAACCCCTTGGCTTCTTGTCAGAACCTCACGTCTTTACTGATCTGATTGGCTCAATGGCATCACCACGCTGCAGTCTTTCTCCTCTGTAATCTCTCTGCTCAAAGACTCCTTGTCGCTTCTATTATAGTGAGGATGAATTCTTGGCTTGCCTTTAGAGGCCGTCTTAAAGTGTGTTCCCAGCTCATTGTATGTGACCTCATTGTCTACCCTATGTTCTCTACGTAAATCAGGATGGGAATCTCCCCAATGTGGACCAGATTTATCCCTAAATATGCTATTCTTCAAATTTACCAAAATCGAGTCCAACTAATCTTAATTTGTATGATCTGAATTGCTACAGAGCCAGTACCACCTTCCTAGAACTTGACTGCTTTCTAACTTCCAAACTGGTGCTAATTTTGTGCCTTTGACAAAACTTCAGCGGGTGACACAAAAGATGGATCTGCCCTCCGGTGTGCAGGGCAAGGGTAATACGAATACCAATTTCTATGCTGCAGCTGTCTAGGGCAGGTGCTCTTTACTCTAGGTGACCGGGAAAACATTACGGGGTTGGTATTTGAGCCAGATATCGGGTAGGACAACATATCCACGTGTCACGGGATGCTTGGGTCAGGTGTAGCGTTTATGTAGCACTGCTCCCATACGATTGTATTGCCTAGTGACCTTTTGGGTGTGGGTAGACTCCATATTTACATAAGGATGAAAGTGCTTAGTGCCACATATCCCAGAATGCATGCCAACTATTTTAAATGCAAGGGAGAAGGTTTCACAGGTGAAGGTACTGAAGCAGGACAATGATGGCGCCTTCTATTTTATGTGTGCATGGACTACCCAGCAGAGCTTAAATCTCTCATGACATGTGGAACGGTGCTGGCCTGCAGTCCACTCAGTAGTTACACTTGGTTTTTCTTTCTTCTTTTTTTTTTTTTATGATCTAGACTCTAATGTTATCAGGGATGCAGAGAGCTAGCTATATCTTTTATAAATCCTATTTATGTGACACAAATTTATGCCACTAATGCCAACACTGAAATGGTAAAATGACCCTTTCTTACAGGCTTGTTGAACCCAGGTAGCAGAGCCACACGTGAAGCTCCTTTCACAGAAGACCCAGCCCCCAATGGCCTAGATATTAACTGTGCAATAAACACAAGGTAATATCTCTGATTATAGTTTAGCAAAATTATGGTGTATTTAACCTTTTAACTAAATTACATAAAAGGTAGTCACTACGTCCCTGCTAGATTTAGAAGCTACCTGCCTTATGTCATGCTAGTTTTGAATAATTGATTGTAGCCTTTTCATGTTATTTGGGATTTCCCCATAAAAACGATGGTTTCTTTTGCCTATGTGGAAATAACCCAGGTTCAGAAGTGTCACTTCAGACCTTCAGTCCTAAACTTTCAGGGAAAAGTTCCAGAGCCTAATAAAAACCTGTATAAATAGGAAGATTTTAACAGTTACAGAAACCCATGTTCTAAGCTTCTAGTGTTTTCCTTTCTGATGTGTATGTGGCAACCTGCACCTATGTTTTCTGGAGAGTAATTACTGTTATAAGAATGAGGTCACTAGTCTAACATTCCATGTGACATGGAGAATGGGAAAAGGACATACGGGAAGTCCTTATTAAAATCGCATCTCCTTACCAATGGAGCTGAAGTCCACGGGCCCGATCCATTTGAAGGCTGGTTTGCGGCCTCGCTCTTCTGTCACGTGAACTTTCTTTATCAGAGCCAAGCTGGTCAGCACATTGGCTATGTCATAGAGCCTCCGTACCTTTGCTTGAAGATATAAAACACAACTACGGTCATGCCACGGGTAATGCCGTCACATTTTAATTTATGTGACAGGGACCATCCCCTGGCTACCACATAAACCTTCTGGGGGACAGGTAGTATGAGATTAGTGGCTCTGTCATGATGCCACTCAAGATCTTTGTACCTGATGCCTCTGCAGACACACAAGACGTAAGGAGAAGGCAATGTGTCCTTCCCCTCCCACAACTTTGCATCTCAAGAATCCTCTGCTGATAAGCAGGGGGCTCCATAATAGCAAAACTACGGGGGACACAGGCTACGACTGAAGGCTTAGTGACTGTAACTCTGGTATGTGGGCAGCAAACGCTTGTCCTGTGT
Organism: Rattus rattus; assembly: GCF_011064425.1. Classification (NCBI taxonomy): domain Eukaryota; kingdom Metazoa; phylum Chordata; class Mammalia; order Rodentia; family Muridae; genus Rattus; species Rattus rattus. The sequence goes on along the minus strand of NC_046154.1, from coordinate 188,905,850 downwards.
GTCCCCCAGCCCAAGGTAGTGGCACCTGCCCTGTGAAAATGACAGGGATTCCCCGGGGAACCAGTGAAGCCACACTCCTGGGTACACAGAATGGCCAAGGTTCAAGGTCATGACGTACAGTTGTGAAAAACAACAGCTGCCCACCTAAAACCCTAGCCAAGGGGGAGACGTCTGAGGGGCATCTGAACGCATTCTGGAAAAACCACTGGGAACTGCATGTATGAAAGTGGGGAGACATGGAAAGACAGAGAAGGTGTGTTAAAAAAAAGCAGGACAAGACAGTGTGCCTACTTTTCTACTCAAGATATGAATAAAGGGTCAGATGTCCACTTGACGGCAGGGCCTGCCAGGGCTGGACTTAATCTTAGCATTCCACCCACAAGGTGGTTATTTTTCCAGCAAAAACCAAAAGGCAATTGGAGAGTTCACCTTGGCACGGACCCTTCAGGAACGCTCTCAGGGCAAGGAAGTTGCGTGGGTAGGACACCAAGACTCTCTCCTTTCTAAGAGCAGCCCTGTACCCTCCCAGACCCCAACCCTGAGCATTCCTCTCCTGCTTACCTGTAGACAACTTTCATCTCCACCCTTCAGAGAAGTAGGCGGGGGATGGGGAAGAAAGGGGAAAGAACACTCAGACAGTCTGCTTGGATGTAGTGTCAGCATAGAGAAATGCACAGCCATCACACCCTCCCTGGCCTGGGCTCTCGGGGTGCATTCTGCCTCCTTGTCCACTGTAATCTCAGGGGGTGGGGGGCTTCTGACTTGGGTTTGGCAGGGTTCTATTATATGATTGACCTCTAAAAGCACAGAAGGCTTTTATGAGCACAAGGAATACATTTCTTCAATACCAGCACCATCAATAAAAACCCTCTCTGTACACATTTATTCGCAGTCTTCTCTCTTTGTTCTGATACGTGGATTAGGTGAAAGCTCTTACTTTTGAATTTACTGTGGTCCGGGGTATCTTGGCTTTCTTCTATGAGGATTTTGGCAGCTACATCCAGGGTAACAATCTTGGTTTTAGAGACGAGGAACAGCATGACAAACTTCTGGCTCATAATTCTTAGAGATTTATCTTTTCGACTGTTTGCAGATGCTAAAAAGGGGGAAAAAATATCACCGCAACATGAATTACCACAAGAAAGACCTTGCTACTAGTTTTCCAGAGCCACCTCGCCCCGCCAGCACATGGAAGGAGCATCCAGGAATAGGCAGAAGCCTACTGGATGCACATCACAGAAATAAGCCCATAAAGAAGTCGGAAGGATTTTCCTGCCTCTTGTAAAACGACTATGGAAGGTGCAGACTCCAAGATGGGGATTTTCTACTGCTTGTAACACTTCATACTTACATCACGTGAGAGAAGCCACATGGCAGTTTCCCTTAAGCAACTTTTTGAAAAGATTAATGCAGACAGATGAGAGGAGAGGGCTAGGGCTCAGTTGTTCTTTCAAAAGAACTCCATTTGTGTGTATGGTTGATGCACTCACATGTGGAGGCCGGGGTCGACCTGTCGTATTTCAATTGCTTATCCGTCTTACTTTTTGAGACAGTCTCACAGAACCTGGAGCTCGCTGATACAGCTAGACCGGCAAGTCAGAGCCCCAGGGGTCCTCTTATCTGCCTCTCCAGTGCTACAATCACAGATGGGGTCACACCATTGTGTGCTACTTTATTTGGGTACTGGGGACCTGGATTCAGGCCCTCGGCTATCTCCCTAGCCCAAGAACCTCTCTGTCATCACGGTGTCTAGAATGTACCCTGACACAGGTGTCTGCCTTTACACAGAGAGGAAACTGATTATCAGCGTGTCTCTGTGGACGGCAGGTAGAGAATCCTGATAGACGAGTGCCTCCTCTGGCTATATGGCTAAGTACTTCCTCATGGAGCAGGGCTAAAAGTCATGAAGCTCGAGAGCTAAAGAAAACCATTCTATTCTTCCTTCAGTGTCGAATACTGCAAGGCAGGGTGTCAGTGAGGCCTGGCATGTGCCATCCTCACAATGGGGAGGATGGGAGGCCGATGGGCACCGATGTTTATAACAAGAAGAAAAGACATGTTAAGTTGGGGTAAAGGAAGACAAAGGAAGATATATAGATATTAAAAAAAAAAAAAGCAAAACAAAACAAATGGTACCAAAGGCAAGCAGGGGTGGTCTGTCTTTCTTAATGGCTTCAGCTACTGAGACTGTTTCCCTTGGTAATTTACTCTAACAAGTAATTGAATAATATCTTTGAGAACATAATGTCTTTAGTGTGAAGTCTCAAAAGCAAGCGGTATATTTAGGGCTCACACATTCTAACCAGGAGAGAGGTCACATGTGAGGTGGAGAGGGCAGCCCGGCTGGGAGCCCTCTGATGTCATTTAGTAGACAGAATGAGAGAGTACATCCCCGAGGGCTGTCCCACTGACACCTCACGTCTTAGTAGTCAATTTCTTTAGAGGAGACCGTCCTCCCTTGGCCATTATTCACGAGTTTATAACAGACTCACAAGAGGGGTAGTCAGATTCAGAAAAATCGAGTAGATGTTGATCTCGGGGATCTGGAGACCCGTCTTTCCTGCGTTCTCCAAACCTATACTCCATCAGGTCCAGCTCCTTCTGTTGGAGGCAGGCCATCTGCTCCTCATACTTCTGTTCCTCTCCCAGTCTCTGTAGGGTCCGCAGGGTTTTGGGAAGGCTGTGCCGACCATGCCAACCATACTGATTCTTAGCTACCCGGCTGACCAGATGCAGAGACTCCAGCACATTTACGATGTCATAGATGCGTCTCCTTTCCACACCTGTTTGCACAGAAGAAGCCAAAGACATCATGCAAATGAGCATTTCTGAGTACCAACTCCTGAAGGGCCTGGCACGTGTCTGACGTCCAAGTTAATGTCTAGCAGCTGTGGAGAATCCCTGAGTCCTTCTGAGGAAGATTCAAACAGACCTTGCTTGTTCTTCCTGGGAACCAACCTTCTAACATGTCTAGGGTAGCGTACCCTTGAGACGGCCACCTGTGTGACAGCGACAGCATAGCACGGTTAAGCAAACAGCATGTACCAGTGTGGCTAACAGCGTGCCTACTGGACTCAACAGCTGGCCAGTTGGGACCGAATTCCTAACTTGCAGACTTATATTAGTTTCTAGTCTCGTCACGGTGACAAGATACTTGACAAATGCGAGGTGAGGAAGGTTTGCTCTGACTCATAGTCTGAGGAGACAGTCCATCACGGTGAATAGTCACGGTGTTGGGACAGGAAGTGGCTACTACAGTTACAGTCAGGAAGCAGAGGAGACAAGACTGTTGTTCAGTTTGTCCTGACTTCTCATTTCAGTCAGTTGGGACTCCTACCACCTTGGATCGTGCTGCCACATACTGGGTGGGTCTTCCCTGCTCGGTTCACCCTTTCTGGGGACACCCTCATAGGCTCACCCACGGCGTGTTCCTGTAATGATCCTAAATCCTGTCACACGGACAGCAACGCTAACCATAAATTCGACCGTGCTGATAATCTCCTCACTGGACAGTCCTGGCCTCTCTTGGGAGTTTGAATGATGCAAGAAATAATTAATATACAAACCCTGACCGGTCTGCTAAGGAAAATGGATGATAAGTACTGCCTTCCACTTTGGACTGGAAACCCCAGACTCAAGGGTTTGGGGTCCCTTCTCATGTGGCTGGAGGGACACGGGCTGTCTATATGCCATGGTTTGCAGTAACTCTCCTTCTTTTCACTCACCATCTGCTAACCTCAGGCCAACAGCAGTGACGTGCAAAGCTCAGGGCAGGCCACTGGGAAACTCACCTCCTCCCCTGCACTCCCCCAAGTTGGAATATTCTTCTGATTACTGAAAATGTGTATGCTAGTTAAGTATGGAAGGCTCTAGAATCAGACTCCCCGGACACGAATCCTCAATCTGTCCTTTCGAAGTGTCCCGCCCTGGGACGTTATTTAACCTTTCTACAGTACAGTACGTACCCTGTGAAATGATTGCTGGCCATTACTCTAAAGGGTCCTCAACAGATGTTAACTGCATCTCCACATAACACGATTTGGAGCTGCCTAAAACCCCCGCCGACAGCAGAGGCAGAGTCTAGCCACCTCTGGTGTGTGACTCACGGTGTGGTGTGACAGGCCCCAGGCCTGCGGTTCCCTTTGCTCTCATGTAGGTATCCACGCTAAAGCCTCCGGGAGCTTTGTAGAAAACCCAACTGTCTATAAGGAGGCGCCGTCTCTGTTCCCAGAAACCATCCCAGAGAAGGTAGCTTTGGGTTCTTCAAAGATATAATGGGAGAAAGACACCAAAGAATGAAGACACCTCTCTCTGGGACGAGGAGGGGCTTTATCACACACACGAAGAGGCATTTCATGGTCAATCAGAACATTTCCACTCACGATCCTGACCGGCTTGCTCCTCACCCCAGGCTCAGTGCTGGCTGCCCTGCTGGAAGGTTCTGGCAGGAGCCTCTGTGCAGAGCTATCTATATCTATATCTATTCTCTGCAGCCTGTGCTCACACAGCAACACCTCCTTCCCACAAACCTGCCCACTAGAAATTCCAAGTGAATGCACTGAGACTCCCTGGGAGCGGCCAGAGGCCTGGCTGTTGTGTATTTTTGTGCTTGATAAATAAGCTGTTAGTCTCCACCTAACGGTCGGGAGTCCCAGGAAGGGAAAAGGAAGGAAGATTCTGCCTGCTTTGAGAATAAGAACTTGTAAATGGGCACTTGGTAGGTCGTTTTGGTGAACGCCAAATGTGGCAGCCTCTTGACAGCTTAATCGGTCATCATCCCAATCATGCCGAAGTTTCATGGTTTATGGGGCTGTGCACATAAAGTTCCACTCGCAGGTCTCAGGACCTACAGGACTACTCTGGAACTTTCTTAGGGCGTTCTGCCTCCTTCCCTCTTGTCTTTTGTTCTGAGGTGGTCTTATTAATTCTACTTACGGTCCTAGTTGTACATACAAGGACTTACTACTGACTACTATGCTTTCTTTAGTCTATTTCCCTGGGAACCAATGGAGACCACCACTCAGCTCAGTGTAAGAAGCGAAGGCTGATCTGTTTCCTGTTTACTAACTTCCTTTCCAAGTCTTTAAGTGCTCGTTCATTAACACCAGAGTCAAGGCCGTATCGCAGCAGATCCTGGACATGGCAGTTTCAAATCCTGCACACCTCTGGGTAAATGGAGGTCTTGCAAGTCCAGGAGGGAGCAAAGGGTTCAGACTCAAGGCCAAGAGATGGTCACTGAGGAAAATAGCTCCTAGGGAGCGACACTAGTTTTCAGTCTCACATGACAAGAGCTGGTGGTTTGTTTTACTTAGCATGTCTGTATCACCATGGGACATCAGGAAGCTGTTGTGCGAATCTCTGGGGTTTGGTTCCAGGCAGGTATAACATGGTGGGATTTACGGGTTGGATGACAGAGTCTCCTCTTTAACCCTCTCTGGGACTCTAAATTCCCCTTCAAACACCTCATCTTTGTGTCCTGCAACACCGATACCAGTGTAAAACTTCCAGGGGAAACTGAGTCTATGGCCGGGATGCGGGGGGCCAGGGGAGACTTTATGAACCCTGATGAGGACAATGGATGATCTGGTGGTTAACCCTCATTTTCTGCAGGATTGCTTCCCAAGACTCCTGCTGGGACTGAGTTACACTCGTTAATCTTATTAGCCCAACTTTGCGACCTCTCTCTGAGTTTATGTTACCGACAAGAAAAGGTTGCAAAGTTCAGAGCCAGGCCTGTCTGCCTACCTAACCTCGAGTCTTCCCCTTAGAACCCACCGTCTCTCCGAGGTCTCAGTTTCTAACAGAATCTTCTCAGCTATCAGCTCAAATGACTCCCGCTGACAGCCTGCTACTGTAACACGTTTCTCTGGGGTACAGAAGACAGAGAGCTATGAAACACAAAAGACTGGTCATTCATTTAGCTTCTCCCCTAAACATTTTCCCATAGGTAAAACTTCCGTGCTCTTTTTAAGTGGATCCCCCGCTAAACCTCCAGATTAGCAGGATTTCTATTTAACGAGTGTTAAGTCAATCATCCTGAAGCCAAATGCAGTCCCTGCCCACTAAGGGTCTCCCTTCCAAAGCAACTGTGTACGTGTTCACAGCTGTGCCAGGCAGCACACTTTGCACACGTGCACATCTGCCCTCGTCTTTGTTAGGAAGCTTAGCTCTTGGAGTTACGTCCAGCTGTGTTCAAGCGTCATGTTCTTGCTCCCTGTTCTTTGTTTTACATGGGAAACAATCAATACTAGTTCCAAACTCTTTGAAGCACTGTTAAAGAGCAAGATACCTGTCGTTTTCTTTCTGAGACGAAGTCTCACTGTGTACCCTAGGCTGGCTCCAATCTTACAGTCCTACCTCTGTCTCAGGAGTCCTGGGATTACAGGTATAAACCATCTTACCCAGCTTTTATTTTTAGATCCTGAAATATGAACTTAGGATGAGACTAGTTGGCCGTGTAAGTGTAAAAATAATACCTTTTACCATTAAACACATTTTCACCATGTATGAGTTAGTGGTTATACCCACTTTGCTAAGCAAATTCTCTACCACTAAGTCATCGTTTCAATCCCCACATTTTTAAGGTTAAAAACTCAGGAGTTTCTGCTTGGCTCCTGAGGTCTAGGTTTCTTTGGATTCTAAGCGCCTTTGGTGGTGATAGACAGCTCTGCCCTCACCCCCATGCTCACCCTCTTGCAGGGCCCCTCTGTCAATAAAGGAGGGTGCTTGATGCCTCTGGCCCGCCCAAGGTAACCAACCAGCTTCCTACTGTCATAGACGGCAGGTCTCTAGGCAACCGGGCAATACATACCAAGGCTGACCGCGACCTCATCCAGGGAGATGGTGGTTTTCTCCGTGGACAAGGGGTAGCTTGGATAGCGAGCTAGAAACTTCTGGCACAGCAGCCCCAAGCTCTTCTGTTTCCTGCTTGGCCTTTGCTTCTCGTAGTCGTCCACAGCACTGTCGCCAACCACGTCAAGCTACAGAGGGCAGACAGAAGGGAAGGAGGAGATGTCATGGTCATCACCTTAACTGATGCTGGAAAGCCGTCGGCAAGTGACCCACACCATTCACGATTCCAGTGAAAACTATTCTAGTCTATTTTTCTTTTTTAAAAAAAGACTTATTTATTTATTATATATGTGTACACTGTAGCTGTCTTCAGACACATCAGAAGAGGGCATCAGATCCCATTACAGATGGTTGTGAGCCACCATGTAGTTGCTGGGATTTGAACTCAGGACCTCTGGAGGAGCAGTCAGTGCTCTTAACCGCTGAGCCATCTCTCCAGCCCTATTCTAATTTTCTTAATGTTTTTCCTATTATCTTCTCTGAACTAAGCTGTTTCTCATTTATAACAAGAGGCCAAGACTCGTGGTTAGAAGTTTAAAACAGGACTGATGCCGACGCCCTAGTCAGGCGGCTCCCCGCTTGCCTCTCTAATTTGGGCAGACCTGACAGCAGAAGCAGCAGCTCTGGAGCCTGCTGAGGAGATGGGACCTCAGCCTTCATCCGGGACCCAGTGCAGCAGGGAGCTGCTCTCCAGGACTCTGGGTGACCGTTACTGACAAAGACGAGATAGAGAGACCCGGAAAACTGTCAGATAGCTCAAAATGGACCAAATCTTGGTGAAGCTCCATAAGGGCCAGTGAGTCAGATTCTTCTGTTGTTGAGACGACTCAGGTAGCATTCCTGTCTCTACTCACCTTTAAACAGGTCTCCGATGAAAATAAGAGGCTCTCAATAAACACACCCCAAAGAGAAAGGTTCTCTCAATGGATTCAGAAAAAAGCGCTTGACAGATTTCACGCTGCACACTCATGAGAATGCAGAAGCTGGCTGAGAAACCGGGGGAGCATCCCCTTAAAACCGGGAAAGCAACAGGGATACCCAGTCATTGGCCCTTTTCTGGTTAATGTGGGAAATCCTAGTGAATACATTGGGACGTAAGACTGAGGCAAAGGGCTGGAAAGCACAAACAAACCCTCTTCATCCTGAGAAAATATGATTGTTCACTCAAAAAAAATCTGAAAAATTGGAGGAATTAGCAGGACAGCTGAGTAGGAGAAGACATGTTTAAATCCAAATGCACACCTTTAATCCCAGCACTCAGGAGGCAGAGGCAGGCGAATCTCTATGAGTTCAAGGCCAACCTGGCCTACAGAGGGAGTTTCAGGACAGCCAAGGGTTCACAGAGAAACCTTGTTTTGAAAAACCAAAAAACCCCCCCAAAAAATCCCAAACCAAACCAAAAACAAACAAAACCAACCAACCAGTCAACCAAAAACCCAAACTGTACAGCAAGAGAAAATTAAGTTCAAAAGATGCTATTTATAACAGCAACGAGAATGGTAAGGGTTTCAGGAGTAAATCTAAAAAAGTTTCAAGATCTTAGAGCAGTGGTTCTTAACCTGTGCGTCGCTACCCCCTTAGCGAGCGTCTATCTCCAAAAATATTTGTATTACTGTTCACAACAGCAGCAAAATTACAGATATGAAGTACCAATGGAATAATGTTATTTATGTTTGGGGTGGAGATAGTCACCAAAAACACAAGAAAATATATTAAAGGGCTGCAGCTCCAGGAAGGCCGAGAACCATTGTTTTCGAGAGCAGTAGGAATGTGACCACTTTCATGGACAGGAGGCTCGGCACCATGGAGAGGGTAATGGCTCTCCAATCCCTTCAGTCAGAGGAATCCTATTAAAATCTAGAGCCAGGCATGCCGGCCTGCGCCTTTAGCCCTAGTACTCAGGAGGCACAGGCAGGCAGATCTCAGTGAGTTAAAGGCCAGCCTGGTCTACAGAGAATTCCAGGAGGGCCAGGGCTAAGCAGTGAGACAAAGGGAAACAACCGATGGATCGGGAGCGTATATGGAAGAAGAGCAGGGAACACTTTACACACTTTAAGAATTCGGTGAAGGTTGTGCTGTGCCTGCTGGCGAAGCTTGCTGCAAAGTGGGGCTGGCCTTGAAGAGACAAATGGGCCAGAGGAGAGGAGAAGGCTCTTGAAACAGAAGCACACACATGTAGAACATATGGTAGATGTCGCCAACGGAAGGAGAGGGAGCTCCTGGAAAATGTACAGACCACTAAACATACAGGGACAAGCAGCTGTGTTCCTGACACACGAAAGCAATTCCAAATGGACTCAAGATGCGTAGAAAGCAAATTACAATAAAGAATATGTAACTCCGGGCTAGAGAAACATCATCCTTTACTTGTTTTCTTATGTGTGTGTGCATTGCCCACAGAGGCCAGAAGAGGTCGCTGTATCCTTCTGAAAAGAAGTTACAAAGGGTTGTGAGTCACCTCCGGGATGCCGGAAACTGAACCCATGTCTTCTGCAGGAACAAGTGCTTTTAACTGCTGAACTATCTCTCCAACCCCTAAAAGACCATCCTTAAAAGAGGTTTTGGGCTCAGCGGTTAATAGCACTGGCTAATTTTGCAGAAGCCCCAGAATTGGTTCCCAGAATCCATGCAGTGGCCCTGAACCATGTGTAACTTCAGTTCCAGGGGATACGAGGCCCTCTTCTGGTCTACATGAGCAGCTGCACACACATGGTACATACACAGAGAAGCAGGTACACATATGTGTGAATTTAAAAAATAAACTAGGATGGGAAAAAAAGTTCTTAAAGAAAGAGGAAAAGCCCTAATACAAAACCTTGTTAAATTTAAGAGCTTTGTGAGCTGAGAACCAACAGGAAAAAAAAATGAAACAAACCCAAATGAACCAAGATATATGTATCATATATAACACAAGTAACTAAATGATAGTTTAGTGTCAAGAATATAAACCGTCTCCTAGAAATCACTATGAGAAGGAAAACAACCCAACACAAATTGACACACACAAACGGGCATCACACAGAGGAGGGGGAAAGGTCCATGGTGGCCAGCAGTCACGTGGACTGTCTGATCTTATGAGCAAGGGTCAAGAGAAAACCAGTGGATGTCACAGAGGGACACCCAGAAACTTGGCAGACCAGTAAGTGATGGCAGCAGAGGAGACGTGGGTCGATCAGTGTTTCATACGCCTAGTGGAGACAGGCAGGTGCCGGGGCAGCAAACACCCAATGACTGTACACACGGTCAATGGCAGCCTTCCCACTAATGGGGGAATACAGTAATCCTCAAACTTTGTGCTCACAGGATCACGTTGTGTTCCCCAAATCACTGAGGACCTCACAGAGCTTTCTGTTCATGTGAGAATTCTGATTTTGTTGTTGTTGAGAAAGGGTGTGTGTGTGTGTGTGTGTGTGTGTGTGTGTGTGTGTGTGTGTGTGTGTGTGTGTGTGTGTGTGTGCATGTATAGCCTGGCTTTCCTGCAACTCACTCTGTAGACCAGGCCGGCCTTGAACTCACAAAGATGCCCCTGCCTCTGCCTCCCAAGTGCTGGGATTTAAGGTGGCAGCTGGAGTTAGTCTTATCAATTGATATTTAATATAGCAGAAAATGAATGGAGACACTTAGGCTGCTGAGAAAAGGTCAGGTTCACAGGTCTGTTTCCCATGTCTTTAGTGTTGGCTAAATCACAGGAAACGACTCCATGCTTACTTTTGTACTCCTCAAACTTCAACGTACAAGAGCAAGGATTTAACATCTTAGTATTACTGAGAAAGTAACTTGGGGGCTAGAGAGATAACTCAGTGGTTAAGAGCACTTGCAGTGGACCTGGGTTCAGTTCCCAGTACCTACACGGAGCAGGCCATACTGGCCTGTAACTCCAATTCCAAGGGATCTGATGCCCCCTTTTGGCCCCTATGGGCACTGCACAGATGCAATCTACATACAGACAAGCAGATATACACACATAAAAAAGCCCTGGGAAAGATCCTTTGGGTATGAATTACTTCCCAAATACTATTTTGAGAACCAGTGCTCTAGGAAATGTTAGTTCTTTACACTAGGAAATATGAGCAAACCATATATTTGTATCAGCCCCAAACTGCGAACCATCTTAATGGCTGCAGATAGAAGGGACAGGTATCAGTGCTCACGCAGTCAATCACTGTGGCAATGAAAGGACAGAACCATAAATGATTCTTGGAAATGGGCTGACTGAAAATGCAAACCCTGCAAGGGGTAGTAACACTTGGGAGGCAGAAATAGGTGGAGTTCTGTGAGTTCGAGGCCAGCTTGTTCTATAGAGTGAGTTCCAGGACAGCCAGAGCTACACAGTAAGACCCTGTCCTAAAACAAAACAAACCAAAACAAAACAAAAACCAAACAGAGGGAAAAAAAAAACCCAAACAAGAAAACTAAAAGCAAACCCAAGATAGCCACGAGTTATAGTTAATAGTTTCAATTTTACAAACCTTTAAACCCCAACAGAATAGCCCAAGTAAGTCTGCAAGAACCCATGCATATGTAGCAGAGATGGCCCTAAGCCACAATCCCTTGTGATCTGAGCTCAGTCTCTGAAGCTGGGCTTCCCATGATTGTCAAAACACATAAATCCAGAGAGGAGGCCAAGCCAGGAACAGACCGGACACGAGAAGGAATTGTGACCATTTCTGGCACTAAGCATAAAGGAATCGCTCTGGATTCTGCATAAGTGTATCTAGCTACCCAGAAGAATCCTCTGTGGTGGTATGTGTGGTAGATTAAACTCGCTTTGCTCTATTAGCTTCAAGTTTGTAATCTGAGACATCTTCTCTTTTTCTTTCCCAATTTCTGTGTTTCTGGGTAATTTTACAGCTTAAAAAAGAATCCAGCAAGAAACGGGGAAAAAAATAGCTGAGAGTCATTTTTCTTGGGAGGGAGGTCTCAGAAAAAGTTTGGTGGGAATGGAAATGACTGATGGTTAAGTCTTTCAAAAACTGTATGAATATGCTGTTTCCTGAGTAGCCCTGGTTTTTCACGGGGAATGTAATTTAAAGATGGCCTGAGAGCCTGTACGATGATGGCTGGGCTTATGGCTTGGGAGCAGAGGTCTTGCCTGCTAAGGAGAAAGCCCTATGCTAATCATTAGGCTATGAAACAATGGAAACAGCCCTCACAGGATCACACATTTGAAGGCTTGGTCATCAGGGACTGCACTGTTTGAAGAGGACTAGGAAATGCGGCCTTGTTGGAGGGAGTGTCTCTGGGGTTAGGCTTTAAGGTTTCAAAAGCCCACACCAGGTCCAGTGCCCCCCTTCTTGTCTAGATGGGGATGTTCCTCTCAAGTTACTTCTCCAGTGCCACATGTGCCTCTGTGCTCCTCATGACAATGGACTAAGCCTCTGAAACGGTAAGCAAGTCCCAACTAAATGCTTTCTTTTATAAGAGAGAAATAAACTAAAAGGTCTCACCTAAACGGTAAGACCTCATCACCCTCACACTCCCTGCACATTACAGTACAGGAGAGGGTCACGGTAGCTCAATGACAGCCAAAAAATGGTCATTTATGATTTCGATTCACAGCCACAGACCAGTGATTATGACAGCAGAGTGCACATGCCCCTGTGCGCATGCGCACACACCCCTGTGCACATGCGCACACGCCCCTGTGCGCATGCGCACACACCCCTGTGCACATGCGCACACACTCCCACATACCCACAGCTAACCATTCAACCAACAAAATAATAGTGCTTTAAAAAACAAAACAAAACAAAACCCCAAGCAGAGAGACAAGGTCAAAATTTCTGACCCGGAACTGTTCCTGTCTAAAACAACTGCAGGGACAAAAATGGAGAAGAGATTGCAGAAAAAGAGGTCCAGTGACCGGTCCAACTTGGGATCCATCTCACAGGGAGCAGGGTACCAAGGCCTGACACTGTTACTGATGCTATGATGTATGGTGAGCTTATAGACAGGAGCCTGGCATGGCTGTTCCGAGAGACCCGACCAGCAGCTGACTGAGACAGAGGCAGATACTTACACCCAAACAATGGACTGAAGTCTGGGACCCCTAAGGTTGAATTAGGGGACAGATTGAAGAAGCTGAAGGAGAGGGCGACCCCGTAGGAAGACCAGCAGGCTCAACTAACCCAGACCCCAGGGAGTTTCCAGAGACTGAGACACCAACTGGAAGCATACACCGGCTGGTCAGGCCCTAGTGGGAGAAGGTGCACTTGAGGGCCCAGGGAAGGGGGAGGTCTGGTGGCGGTGGGAGCACCTTCTCGGAGGCAAGAGAGAAGAGGAATGGGATAAGGAACTGTGGGAGTGGGGACCAAAAGGGGGCAACGACTGGAATGTAAATAAGTAACCTAAGCTAAAAAAATAAATAATCCAAATTTCTCTACTGGATCAAATTACTACGAGTTATTTTTAAGATTTGGTCTGGTTAAGGGAGACAAACAATTGATTAGGAAAAGTAAGAATCGGAGAGAGCAAAAAGTCAGCCTTTAACAAGTGACGCCAGGTTTAATGGACGCTGTTTGACCAGACAGGTGCCCTGTGACTTTTAAATGGTTATGGAAGTCTGTGAAGATTTACAAAGCCCCTGAGCACAGCTCATTACCTGCAGGGAGTTCACAAATGCATCCCCCTTATTCTCAATGGGTCTGAACAGCTCCTTTTTCTTCTCCCGGTCCCTTATGTCTGGGCTGGCCGCACTGATGAGCATCTTCAGGTTGGCCGTGGGTGTCCACGGTTCCACCTGCGGCTGCCGGTCCACCAGCTTTACCGGAGTAATGGGACTTCTTTCTGGAGTAAAGATTCTTTGCTTTGACAGATCGATGGGTTCATTTTTCATTGGTGTCTTTGGGGTCATCCTTGATCGATCGACGAATATATTTTCCTATTTAAAGCAAAGAGAACTTTTTTAGCACGGCCAAGAAAGGGCAGGTGTCTGCTAAGAGTACAGAGTATGTTCCACTTAGATGTGGGAATCCAGACAGACCACACGTTCAAGGTCAGAAAGAACCAATACTGGATAAATGGAGAGAGCATTGCATTGAACCATGGCTTCAAAGAACCCCATTGTATCTGCTATTTTTTTTTTTTTTGCACATATTTTTCATGAAGTGTATCTGTCTGTCACCAACAGATGCCTATAGTAGTTGGGAAGGAAGAAGGCCAATCGAGTCTTTTTGCTTCATTGGGCTGTATTTTTCAAAACCCTACTTACAAGTTTGCATTCACCACTGAAGAACAGTTATACCTTGGCAGTTCTATGGTCAAAAGCAACTTGTAACGAGACTAGTTAAAGGGAGAGGAGCCAACAGAATACCATCGTAAGCTACCCTGAGAGCTGCCTCATGTTTTCTGAGCAGTGTTTCTCCGACCATTCACAACAAAGGACCACTGTTTTGCTGGCTTATATTGCTTTGTTTTTCCGGGGTCCCAGATCCTTATCTCATAGGACTAGTGTAGAATTTTCACTACACATGATTTACCATTTGAGTCTGTCCCTTAAATCAACCTATAGTCTCTCCAACAAGTGAGACTTCCAGTAGGTCGTAAGCTTAGATGCCCTGAAGGTGGTATCGAATTGCTGGCGCGGTTAAGTGATCTGTGCCAAGGTTTTGCTTTTCAGCTTTTGCAATCTTGAAATAGTTTGCGTAGCACCACCTGCCCGCATACTTTGTGTATATTGCCTAAGACAATTATAAGAAAGGGTCTGAAGTGAGCCCGCAGTACCAAACCGCATGAAGAGCTTGCATTTGGATCCACCAAGGAACGGAAGCAACGTTTTCCTGCTGTTTTTCACCGTTCGAAGTTAGGAAGATTCTTCCCTTCCTTTAATGGAATTCTCTTCCTGTCAACAGTGACTCATATGATGAGAGGGGAGGAAGGTTCAACACCTCACACTTTTCCTGAACTGTAACAACCACCCTACAGCTACTGTATGCTCCAGTCTGGCTGATCAGGGCTTCACACAGTCCTGTTCTGGACAAAGGCACAAGACCGGGAGAAATTGGTGTTTGGGTCCGAAGGCTCTGGTGGTTTAAATGACAGTAGCCCCCATGGACTCATAGGGAGTAGCATTCTTGGGAGATGTGGCCTTGTTGGAAGTTGTGTGTCAGTGGGAGTGGGCTTTGAGGTTTCAGAGCTCAAGCCCCTCTGTTCCTGCTGCCTGAGGACCGGATGTAGAACTCAGTTACCTCTCCAGCACCATGTCTGCCTGTGCTCCACCGTGCTTCCTGCCATGATAATGGACTAAACATCTGAACTGTAAGCCAGTCCCAATGAAATGCTTTCCCTCCTGCCTCTGCCTCCTTCAGCAAATCCTACCGGCGTGCGCCACCACAACCGGCATGAAATGCTTTCCCTTGTAGGAGTTGCTGTGGTCATGGTGTCTCTTCACAGAAATAAAAACCCTCAGACACTGGCCAACCACTCTTGCTCACTGGGTCAGCAGACGCTGCCAATTTGCTAAGGCGACACTCTCTTGTACCGGGAAGGAGTGGTGGAGGTGACAGGACCTCACATTTTAGCAGGAGCAGGCGACCAACAGTCCTGCTAACTTGCTCAGTTCTGCTAACAAGTCCCTGCGAGTGAGCCATTCTGATGGTGCCCACAAGGGAACCCTCAAGGGAAATGATGGCGTGTTTAATACATGTCATGTCCTGTTTCCTGGCGTGTATCCTGGCCTTGTATCAATTCCTAATCTAATCCTCCGACTCAGGTACTATTGTTTATTTTCAGTTTATGGATGAAGTTACATAACCTCAGGAATAGAGGTTAGATACATTGCTTGAACTTGTACACAGCAGCCCGTGGGGAAATCTGAGTAGGTGAAAGGTATCTGAGACCAGTTTCTAAAAATGGTGCATCTCCAAATGAGCTCGTTCTGGGTGCAGATTAGAAGGAAATTATCTGTTTTTAAGTTCCGGAAAAGGTGCCCAGTAGTGGCTGGAGACACAACATGGGGGAGTGGTTATGTATATAGGATCTCAGGCCAGTGGGCAAGTTTTCTCCTGCTTCCTTTATTTCAGTGAAATGTATTCAATTGAAAAGCAACACTCATCAGAAGACCAACCTCGCGGGTTCAGACTAGCTCGCTAGTGCACAGTGAGCTCCCAAGAAAACTTAGCTATCCTCTTTCCCTTTCCCGTTCTCTCCATTTGCCCTGGCGCTCGGCCCCAGTGTAATCCAGCACTCGGCACTTCTCCTCGGCTTCCTGACGCAGGTCTTGACTCAGCAATGAGTCCATGCACCAGGCCAGTTCCACAGGTCATGTTTCGTATGATGACTTGCCTAGTCCAGGTGTCGACTGAACTCTATGTCTTGCCAAAAGGTTCCCTCAAGGCACGGGGTGTGTCCCGGGCTTATGAGTAGACAGCTTTCCTCTTCCTCCCTTCCCTTCTATTTCCAGGGTACATGTCCACACAGGAATGAGGTCTTGAGTTTCTCTTCAGTGACAGAGCAATTCAGATGAATAATTTCTTCAGACGCAGATGCATTTTTCATATAGTTTATGTGAGAAAGTACGAGTGAGGTTGGGTAATGTGGCTGAGTTAGGCTATAGCATACCTGTCCTGGCTAGTCTTAGGTCAACTGACACAAACTAGAGTTACCTGAAAGGAGGGGACCTTGAGGAAATGACTCTGTAAGCTCCGGCTCTCAGGAATTTTCTTACTTAGTGATCGATGGGGGAGGGCTCAGCCTATTGTGGGTGCTGCCACCCCTGGGCTGGTGGTCCTGCTTTCTTATAGAAAGCCATGGGAAGCAAGCCAGTAAGCAGCACTCCTCCATGGTCTCTGCATCAGCTCCTGCCTCCAGGTTCCCGTCCTGTTTGATTTCCTGTCCTGACTTCCTTTAATGATATGAAAGTATAAGCTATAAACTCTTTCCTCCCCAGCTTGGTTTTTAGTCATGGTTTTGCTGCAGGAATAGAAACCCTAACTAAGACAACACCTCTATATCAACACTTAATAATGGCACAAGGAATTGTGTTGTGAGGCCTTAGGTGGGCAAGAAAGTGAGCTATCATCTACTCTGTGCCCCCTGTCTGTACTGTCTTCTGGACACTGTGTGGGGCAGAGCAAAGTGGGATTAAAATAGACCTGGTTATTCATTCTACTTGGTTCTATGTTTCTACACACACACACACACACACACACACACACACACACACACACACACACACACACACACACCATGGGGTTCAATCTAATTACCAAGGCTTTCTAGTAAAGCTGCCTACTCATATGGTAGACTCTGTTTGCAACCAGGACTCTTCAGGAATGACTGAGTCATTTTTCCAGCTGTTAGAAGTTATGCCAACAACACACGCCCTTGGCTGGATTGCCTTGGCTAAAGAGGACCCAAGAACCCAGGACCACACCCATCCCTGGGAGGCCAACATTGAACTCAATGACTGGGAAAAGTCCTCCCAGCAAACAAAGATTCAGTCTCGAAGGGACCACTCGAAGGGGTCACCTTGAATTCCCTGGAGTGTAATCTCAGAATTCCATCCTGAAGCTTGGTCCTGCTCCTTCCCACTCTCTTCCTCCCTTGGCTAAAATCCTGGGCACTCACAAGTCTCTTGCTCACTGAACTTTCGTGGGAGCTGCTAGCTAGGAAGTGTATGTAACCCGCTACACCTTGGACATCACTTCAGTGGGGAGCCCAGAGAAATGCAAGCCATGGAATGGTCTCGCAGTTCTTGGATATGAAGGAGGGAGTGAACCTGGGTTTATCTGGCACAAAGCCACTGTGAGCATCAGCTCAGACAATAAAGTGAAAGGCTGGCATCTATGACATGCTATGCAAGTGCCTATCATGCAGGCGCTCATCATTATTGGTAAGTCCTGGCATGATGGGCATGGGGAGTTATGCTGCACACTGCCACAGAGAAGGCTTGGAAGCTAAAAGAACTTGGTTTTCAACCTGTTCCTGTCTCTATATAGCTCTGACCGTGCCATCTCAAGTCACATGTGGCTACCAGCTTTGTCAAGAGCCTTGATAACAGCTGATTAACCTCCAGTTCCCTCTTCATGCACAGCTCACGCTACGTCCCATTGGTTTTCTGCCCTCCGTCACACCCCAGCTCTTCCTTTGAACATCACTTCCTCTCATCACTTCCATTCGAAGAGCCTTGCTGATGAAACCTGACCTGGTGTTCAAGGCTCATTGCAGAGCACCCATGTTAGGAGCTGTCGGACTAACACTTCTCCTGCCCGTCAGGGTACACTCCCTCGGAGGAGCGGTCCCCACTGAGACCTTTTCCAAGAGGTTCAGCAGCCATTAGTCTCTTCTGAAGTGGTTAAGGTTGGCACTGATGCTTGGCTCTATAAAATCTAGCTTGCAGCTTCCCAGACATTACTCTTTCTCTTCTAGCTCTCTCTATTTCTGACTGTACCTTCTCCATCTCCTCCATTGGGCTCCCTTCCCTACACTTACAAGAATCCACATCCAGACCTTCAGCTCCCTTGACGCTCTCCAGACTACTTCACCCAAACTCACAGTTACACGGCATTAAGGTCAACCTACGTGCTCACAATTCCAACTTTGGGTCCAAGGCTGTAACTCTTCAGGAATTCTAAAGTCAGCCCATGGGCTGCACCTTATGCAGAGTCATTTGTCTAGAGAGCACACAGGTCCAAGCATATTCCAAGCTAAATTCACCTTCTGCTTTAGCTCCTCCTTAAAGACACGAATGGCCTTTAAAGAACATACTTGGAAGCCAGGCATGGCGGTATGAGCCTGTTATTCCAGCCTCACAACTCTCCTGCCTTAGCCTCCACAGCACTGAATCATAAGCCTCCGGCACAGTTCCCCCTCTCCTCACATTCCAGAGCCTTAGATGCCTTCCCCAAAAGCCCAATGAATGGATCCCTTAACAGCTCCATCCATAACACCCACTTCTCTGTCCCAAACTGTCCCTTTCCTATCTTTGGCATCCATGACTATACTGGTCAGGATGTACGCCCGAACTAAGAACAGTAAAACTGGGTGATAATGCTAAAAACGTTTCTTTTGAAACAAGTTTTTCCATGAGCGACAGGAGATGTGTGGATTATACAGCACATGCATGTATAGATCAAGAAAGAGGTCCTCGAAAGGAAGGGTGATCCAGTGATCCCTCCAGGAACCCCCTCCCCCCCCAGCCCCCGAGGGATCCTAGGAAGGAATAGCTTTGCCTCATTAGCTTCTGGCCATTCTGGATTTGTCAAAGGCTCAAATCTTGTTTTTGTTGTCCGAAACGTTCTTCTCACTCAGTGTTTAGGTCGAACTTCCTTATCCAACAAGGCTCAGCCCAAATCTTGTAGCTTCCCAAAGCCTCTGCGTGATTCCTTCCTCCTCTATCCTGTGAGTATGACGTACATGGCTACTTTTTGCACCTGGGGCTCTGAAAGCCTCTAAGGTAACTAAAGAGCAGGTTATGAGTGCACAGTCATTTTCATTCAGCACGGCGTGAAAAATGTATAACGCTAGGCACTTTGCAAGCACCCAATGGGTGGGATTCTAGGCACTGGCTCTGATTTATAAAGGTAGCCGACGAACACAAATATTCACTAAAAGACCTTAAAAATATATTTATTTGGGGTCCCATAGCTTTAGGTAAGTGGCAGAGCAGGAAATCAAACCCAGGTCTCTGTGACTGTAAACCCCATGTTCCCACAAACCTTAGGAAACCTCTTTATCTTTCAGCAATGAGGAGAGGTCAAAGGGACCCCCAATATCCCCCACGAAACCCTCCGTTCTCATCTCTTGCCTCCTTTCTGTGCTAAACCCCAACTAATTTATTCTAGTTGAAAGATAGTTTAACCACTTTCCCAATCTCGTGGGTCGTCTGAATTTCTCTGCAACTCTATGAGGAAACTCGTCACTTACTGAGGCAAACAGAGAGAGGGGGGCCCTCGAACCTTGAGGATAGTACTGGGTAAGTCACTGACCAGAAAGAGAAGTGGAGTACTGAAAGGAAAGACTTTATATATCACACGCACATTTTGGAACTTCCAAAGCCAAACCTTTGAATATGTTACCTAAGGTCATAATAGTCTTAGGTGATTTTTAAAACACTCTCTTTAAAACGACCATGTTTTGGTATACATGGTCCCCACTTAACAAACATAACAACTGCCGAATATTGTATAAAGACAAGCTCTTTGTCACCAGGTTCACTGTTGACGCTAACCTAACACAAACACCTGGAATCCGGAGAGGGTCAATGCCCGAGGGAGTTGCTACTGTAGACTTGGATTCAAGGTTTCTGAAACTGGTTTGCTACATCTGTTTGCTTCAGCTTGAACAATGCTCAGATTTCACGGCTAGACCTTCTCAACAGGACATCTGTTCTGCATACCTGTGCCGATGCAGGCCAGGGTGATTTGGCTATTGCCGAGTGTAGTTCAGTACATTTTGAAGCAGAAGGGCTGTAAACTACTCAGAGTAGCTGGTGAGGGTCAGTCACCTTGACCCCTGTATAGTAGCAGGCAAGACTATAACCCTTGGGAGAAATCTCTGCTCTTGGTTCGCTAGGATGAAGATTGTGTTTCTCAGCTTTTTGAACATTACATCCGGTATTTAGAAACACAAAATTCTGCCCCGGGGAATTGACTTTTCTAATTTATGCAAAGCATTGGCTTATTAACTACCCTCGAGAGCTCTAAGCATCACAAAGTCCTGATCACTGCATCCAGAAGGTACCTTTGACTTTAGGAGCGGGTCCCAACACTAATGACTTAAGAGGAGCTGAAACAATGGTCGCAATGGCTATGTTCCCTAAAAACTCCTCTATAATCGTCATCACAATTACGCTGTATACAGGATGAAAGCTAGGTATCCTCATCCAAAATACCTTAGAGACTATAAAGTATTTATTTGTGCTTACCTTTTGTGCGGTCTCTGCATCTTCAACGGCAAAATCTAGTCTGGTCTGCCTGGGGCTGATCAAGTCTTTTAGTGTTAAACAATTTACCTCCATCTGGAACACACAATTATATCAGAAGATGATTTTACATTTATTTCCCCCTCCAACAACACCAACAAAATGCCACTTATGAACATTAACTTCCCCTTCCCTGGAGCATTCCTGGGATTTTCCCAAGAATGCAGATACCCTCCATTCCTCATTAAAACTCACATGAACAAACACTTATAATATACTTAGAAATCACTGGAAATCTGGGAAGAAGAAAAACTGAACAAAACAGTAATCCTTTATAAAAAGCAATAGGCATAATAGTTACCAAGTAAGGAAGGTGTTAGGCAAATGTCAAGTAAGTTACAGGGTCTCCCAGGTCGGTTAATTTTGGCGCAAAGAACCGGGAGGAATTCAACTTTAAGTGGGTTTGATCTAGGGGCTAGACTGAAACCCGATCTCAAGACCAACCCATGCGGGAAGCGCACAGCCCCTCCCTAGGCATCTAAGCACACCCCAAGTGAAACTCTTCCCGGGGAACCCCCAAAATCTTGGGGGAGGGACCAGCCTCCTTCACCCAGCGCTGCAGCCAGCACAACCGCAGGGGCACTCGGACCCGGGGCCTGTGGGATGGCAGCCAGGGCGGCGGGTAACCCTTCTCCGCATTCCCGCCTCCCCATCCGGGGGCCGCACGCTTCCTTACTGCCGCAGCGCGATGGAGGCTATCTCCGGGGACGCCCGCAGCCGCACGCGTGCGCCGGCAGACCGTGTAGATCTCAGCGGCCGACTGGCGACATGGGCAGGACAGGGCAAAGTTCGCAGACCCTCCGCTCCACCCGTGGTAGCGACAGCGTTTCCTACCCGCCTAAGACAAGCTCCAGCCCGGGATCGCGGTCCCCGCTAAAACACCTCCTCTGGCGCCTTGAGACTGAATTTGAGCATTCACCAATGAGCGGCGGCCGGCGGGGCGGTGCCAACCAATGGCACGGCGGCACGGCCCGAAGCCCCGCCCCTCGCTGTCTTGGCGCTCGGCGCCGCGCCTTTCCTCCCTTTCGCCCGCCCGCCGGATTGTTGTCGCCTCGCCCCCTCCCCCTTCCGGGTACCTGGAGGCCGTGACGCGGGAGCGGTTCCCGCGGGGACGCGGGCGCGGACGCGGGAAGCCGGGGCGGGGCGGCGCGGGCCGGCGCGCTCTCCGCGGGGTGCCCTTTTGTTGTGGGGGACCGACCCGCGCCTGCTCCCCGCGCAGCAGATGGAGCCGGGGAAACGATCCGCACGCGCGGGATGCTGCGGACGCCACCCTGTCCCCAGCAACCTGCGGGAGCGGAGTTGCCTGGACCTGCCAGGGCGGCTCCCTAACACCGGGCGGCGCCGGGTGACACGTGAACCCTGGTTAGCACCTGGGCTGCGAGCAGATGGCACGCCCGTTAGCCCTGGGAACAACCCAGGGAGCCGCACCAAAGGGGTTTTTGCAAAGGTTTCTTGGTGTTTCCTTCCCAGAGCTTTAGAAATGGTCGAGGAAATTAGATACTTTCTGGTAAGGACTAGCCGCGCGGGGTGGGGGTTGGGGACCAGTCAAGAATATCTGTGGAATATTGCTGATTTCTATTAGATCTTTCACTTCCTTCGGATTCTTATTTAAAACATGAACCTAAGGGAAAGATTGTTGTTTTAGGCCCCTCCCTAGAAACTCATGTTTAGAACTGTTCTGGATTTGCAGAAGAAAACGTAAAGATACTTTAAAGAGTTCACTCACATCTAGTACCCAGTTTCAGCCATTTATGTAGTTAAGTACAGAACACTTGTTAAAGTCACTATTCAGGTTTTTCTTTTTACCTAATGCTTTTTATTTTCTGTCCGACTACATCGCTTTTGTTCATGTCTTCTAAGCTCCTGGTTGAGTTTCTTGCATTGATCCCCGCACTTCTCACGAGTACTGTTATTTTACAGGGTACCCTCAGCTGGGATTTATAACGGTCTCTTTAACGTATGCCCACTAGTATTTCCTCACTTGGTAACTTCAGTGAGAAACTATCATTCTCATTACTCCTTCTTAGCCTCAGTGCAAAGGCTCCACCCTTCACCTGTTAGCTCTCAAATATGTACAGTGATCCAACAGAAGAATTTAAGATGTTCCATCATATGTTATCCAGGCTGCTGGTAAATACAGCCTAAAAATGGCTACCGGACCGTACTTTAGAAAAGACCAGAAAGCATGTAAAACAATCAGCATGGGCCAATAAACAATAGTAAAAATATATCTATCGCAAATAACAAGTTTAAGACTCTAGGGATTGGTTCAACCAATAAAGTGCTCGCCGGTGCAAGAAGGATCAGAGTGCGGGTGTGGGTGTGGTGGTGCGGTGCCTGTGCTTCCAGCACCAGCAGGCACCGACTGATCTCTGGGGCTTGTGGGCTAGCCTGTCTAGCCTAATCAGTAAACCAGATAAAGGAAAGACCCCCGTGTCAAAAAAGAAGGTGTGGTTGGGGAGATGGCTTAATCAGTGAAGTGCTTGCTAAACAAGCAGAAAGACAGAGCTGGGATTCCCAGCACCCAGTTTAAAAGCTGGGGGTGGGGTATTCTGTAACCCAGGCTGTGGAGACCTGCTGCTTCCAGAAGGTCATTGGTCAGGCAAGCTATCTGAGGGCAGTGACAGTCCCAGTCTCAAAGGAATAAATTAGTGAATAAATGAGTACATAAAATGTATAGAGCTACTGAAAAAAAGATATCTAGCATCTTCACACTGGCATTTACATGTATACCTCTCCCCCTCCCTCTCTCTCTCTCTCTCTCTCTCTCTCTCTCTCTCTCTCTCTCTCTCTCTCTCTCTCTCTCTCTCTCTCTCTCACACACACACACACCAAAAGAAAAAATTTGAACTGAAATCTGTCTTGAAAATGCTTAGAGTAGCACAGGGGCATGCAAAGAGTAAAACTGGAACTTTCGATACTTTTTCCTCGTGTAGATGCAGAGAATTTAGATGAGGAAATACCTTATTTGTGACTGTAGTAGTTTTCTCTGGCTGCTACAATAAATTAACCACCAAATGACTGTCTTAAAAACCAGAAGTTCGTATATGTAACACATGTGACTACTACATAAATACTTTTATTTCCTATGTACATTTAGAAAGTCATCTAAATAAGGTAATGCTCGTGGGTTCCAGAGTTTATTACATGGATGTACATTTTCAGCGGGGTACCATTCAAAATTCATACACCTAAATTTAAACAACAAATGAAGTCCACTCACTGCTCTGACATTTCAAAACTTAGGTGCTTGTTTCATTGAGATTACAAAGTTTCGTGTCATCAACTTTTTTTCTTTTTTTAAAGCTTTCTATCAGTTTCAAGAGTGGCCTCTATTGAAGAAGAATTCGATATGTGATTTTAGATTTGTACGCTTAAGTAAGAATGATCTTAGGTCTAGAGAACAATTGGAAGAGTTACAGTTTGATGGACATGTTCAAAGACAGTGTTCCAACACACTTATTAAGCGGGTCAGTCCTTTTAGGTCCTGGAATTCCCACCCTAGCAGTGTCTTGGATGATCAGCTGGGAAATAGCTGTGGCAGGCCCCGCATCTTGGCTCCCGATCGGGAGCTCCAGGAAGAGGGACTTCTCTGTTGCATGCCCTCAGGGCTCTAACATGAGTCTTGGCTGGCAAAGTAGATAGCCTATCACCACAAGGCCAAGGAGGAAAGGAACATCAATGTCACAGTTCCTTCTCAGATGCAGTGAACCCAAGTTCATCCGTGTTCCAGGAGAGAAGACACACACTCTTACCTCTCACCGGGAGAATCTGGGGCCATTTTAAAAGTGGATACATCCGATTTCATGTCAGAAAGTCTAGATAAAAAAAAAACAAAACCCTGCTACATCAGATTTCAGGCCCGTTGAAAAGCCATGGACTAGAATGCTCTACCATCACGTATCTGGTATCAGCCCCCAGATAGCCAAGATGTGCTATGCCAAGCTTAACCTTGGGTCCACCTCAGGAGATGCCTGAACATTTCAGTACTTGAACTCCACACCCAAGTATTTCCCCATCCACTAGATCTTGTGCTGTGTTTTAAAACGCTCAGTACTTGGGTCTCGTATCATGCCAGGTGTATGCTTCCTTGTTGGCTCCCGTGGACTCTTCGGATTCTGTGGTTCAGCCGTGGACCCACAGATCCCGTCAGTGAGATCTAGGGTTCGGTGGATGTGCTACTACTCTCTAAAGCAGACAGAGATTGTGAGGTCTTTCTGTTCCAAGGATGAAAGCGTTGTGGTTGTCGATGAAAGCCTTTGATGGGTGAGGAGAGTGGGTGAAAGGCAGGAGGGCCCCGACAGCTGTGCATAGTAGAATTCCTATGCCTGACATCCCTCCCTCAGGAAATTATATGAGGTTCCAGGGTCCCTAACCTTCCTAACGCTTCGACATGTTAATACAGTTCCTCGTGCTGTGCTGACCCCCCCCCAACATAGAATTATTTGCATTGCTACTTTATAATGTACTACTTGCTATTGTTATGGATTGTAATGCAAATATGTGTGTTTTCCAATGGTTTTAGGTAATTTCTGTAAAAAAAGTTGTTTAACCCCTAAAGGGGTCACTACCCACAGGTTGAGAACCTCTGCATTTTTCCCAAACCTGCAAATTTACCGTTTTTTTGGTTTTGGTTTTTTTTGTTGTTGTGATTGCTTGTTTTTGTTTTGTTTTGCTTTGGATTCTGAACACCGAGATTTTCAGAGACACCGTATTAATCACATTTTATGGAACGAACACACCGTAGTGAAATAGAATTATGAGAGTCAACTCTAGGGCAAGATGGCCAGGGTTGTCCAGTCAGTGTGTGAGCTTCCTTCCAGTCAGTGTGTGAGCTTCCTTTCTCAGCTATTTTCCTCTTTTTTTCCACGACCACGAACAGTGGAAATAAATCGCTCTTAATGTGACATCTGTGCTCCAAAGTACAGTTGCAAGTTTCAAATAACAGAGGGATCTTGACTTTGCATCCCGGCAATTCTCAAGCCTTGCTTAATGGAGCTATATAATAGCTCTCTCCTTTTCCACACTGCCCTAGTGCTGGGATTTAAACCCAGGGCCTCATGTCAGCAAAACGAATACCCCGCCGTTGAGCTATACTGCCAACCTTTCACTTTTTGACGTTTGATATTTATTTATTTTGTCTGTAAGGGTATTTTTGTTTGTATGTATGTTTATGTACCTGCCACCTCTGTACCTAATGCCTGTAGAGTCTAGAAGAGGCATCAGACTTTCTGGAATTGGGGTTCTAGATGGTTATGAGCCACCCTGTGGGTGCCGGGAATTGAACTTGGGTCCTTTGGAAGAGAAGCCAGCATTCTTAATTGCAGAGACGTTTCTCCATTTTAATTTTGAGACAGCATCTTACTGAGCCACCCAACTTGGACATGAACTCATTCTTTAGCCCCAACCAACTTGGAAGGCAGAGACAAGTCTGATCGACACTGTGGGTTCCATGTTTGCTGTGGCTACGTAGTGAGAACCTGTCTTTAAAAAGAATAAAAGAGACCCGTATCATCAGCCATTCGTGGATCCGAGAACCTGGTGCGTTAGCTTCTCCACCTAGCAGCAGGTCAGAGAAGGTAACCATTTGTTTTCGATAGATTCTGAGCAACCCAAGGAGCACGAGTCCTTGACTGGCTCATGACAGTACAAAGAAAATAACAGCGAAGATCGGTTATGACTCCCATCCTAAATGACATCTAGATGTCCGGCTGTTCCGAGAGAGATGCCCCAACTGTGAGTGCACGTCCCATAGGGAATGGAGGAATTCACTTGTTGTTACCCACAGACTCCTGGAATCATGAGCACAATGGAGAAAGGAAATATGAATTGCACTCTCAGTATGTGGAAAGATACTTGGTGTGTTTATGTGGACATCTATGTGTGTTGCTGTGTACTCACTGGAGAGGGAGGGGAGGAATCTATGCTGAACCCCCCCAGATCCAGATGGATGACTCTGGAGTTGAGTGGTCACGGGACGAGAGTCAGAATGGGTGTGTACAGGGGACTTCTTTACTACATCCAGCATCATTTATGGTGCAAGCCAGCTCATGGTGTTTGGAGGCACCACGCTGGGTAGTAATGGCGGACTGACTACTGCCCTGGAAAGGAGATTCTGGAGAAAATGATTGACAAATCTCCTCTGAATCTCCAGTCTTCTCCAGAAAGTAAAGAACTTTGAGAAAGCAGAGGCACATGTATTGGAGATCAAGCTTGGCCACGAGCTTTCTCATGGAACAAATGGTTCCAGGTCATACTTAGGGCTTAGTTTCCCCTAAGTGGCAGGCTAATTTGGAAGAGCCTTGAAAAGCCTGAACTTTTTTTTTTAATTTTAAATATTTCTCGAATGCTTAGTTTGTTCTGAAATCACTTGCTGCCTCCTAAAATTATTTTCTACTAACTCCTAGTTAGTACTTGATTAGGATTGAGTTAGTACTTGATGTGGGATATGTAAGAATATTTCTGGGATCACATGTTTTATTTCTATAATTTGATCAAATGGAATACATCTCTATTCATCAACTCACTTTATGAATATTGATGTGCACACATTCAAATTTTAATAGTATAACTGTTAAAAAGTCAGACCAAATGCTATGTAACTTTCTTGTTTCTCATCTTAAAATTAAGTGTCTGGGTGTACCTTTTTACTACCCTTGAAATAGTATTACTTAGTATTACTAATGCTAATTACTGTAATACTTTGTAAGACAAAATAGAAATATTTCCACTGTGTGGCAGAAAGATGAGTTTGGAGCAAAGGGTAAAGGAGAAAAGACTGAGATTAAACTTCATTAAGAAGAAAGATATTGCCTTTTAAAATTATGTACATAACTGCTTTATATGACACTGTATAATGAATATTACACTTACATACATTACATTTTATGTAGTAAGTTATAATTTACAGAAATTAATAGGCATGCACAACGTAGAGCAACATTATAGCTTTCTTCTCTGTGTTTTTATTCATCCTTCATTCTCTAACACCACCGTTATCCCCATGTGTCCCCGTCATGTTCTCTCTCTCTCTCTCTCTCTCTCTCTCTCTCTCTCTCTCTTCCTCCCCCTCCCCCCCTCTCTCTTTCTCTCCCTTTGCCATCAAATTCATTTAATGCTGCCCACATGTGCATGAGTGTCAGGGCATCTGTTGAAGCCTGGGAGACCCACCAGTGACCACATCCCAGAGAAGAATAATTCCCTGTCCCTTTCTCTAACAACAGCCAATATTTCTTCAATTAGGGATGGGTCGTGTGAGGTCATCTTCCATCTATATGGGAATTTTGACTGGCTTGATCTTGTGCTGGTCCTGCTGTAAGTTTCTGAATGAGATGGCCTCATTTATATATCCAGATGACAGCGTGTCACAGTTCTCTTCTTACATTCTTTCTGCCTCTCTTGTCACAATGCTCCCTGAGCCTTGGTTTAGAGGAGGGACAGTGATTGAGAGTCACTTTATCATTTGTTGGACTTTTCTACCTTGCAAACATGACAGAAGTGGTGTATTGGGCCCAAGTAGATGTATTGTAGTGCAGATTGTCATCCCATCAACTTGTTTTGGTTAGGGTTACCATTGCAACATGGGGAAGAAAGGGTTTATTTCACCTTTCACTCCATCACTGAGAGATATAAGATTAGGAACTCACACAGGGCATGAACCTAGAAGCATGGACTGATACAGAGGCCACTGAGGAGTGCTGCTTATTAGCTCCACTCTCCTGTCCAGGCAACAACCATAAAACAGAGGGAGGTCGGAGGAGAGAGAATTCTGAGCAGTAACTAGAGTGGTATGGGCTTTTGAAATCTCACCCCCACCCCCATCCCAGTGACACACCTCCTCCCACAAGGCCACAACCCTTCCCAAACAGTTTCACCAGCTGGGGACCAAGCATTCAAATCTACGAGCCTATGGGAGCCATTCTCATTCAAACCACCTCATCTTGTGGTGGGGTTACCCGATGAAGTGAAGATGAGCATCTGTGCCAATCTCACACAACACCTTAGCTTAGCCTAACTTGGGCAGCTCATCTAATACAAACCCTATTTTATGGAAAAGTATTAGACGTCTGATAACATTGAATGCCTAGACTCAAAACAACAGGCGAAATTGTAGAGTATCATTTGCTTACTGGCTGGGATCTGTGGTGCAGTGAGTTGCTCTGGGTAGCAAGACGGACTCAGATTGATACTCCCAGCCCAAGAAAGACAAAGACTCAAATATGAATTCTACTGAACTCGTATCACTTTTACAGTGTTGCAAACTCTCAAAATCTTAGCCAAACCTTCAAAAGTTGAAAAGTGCCTACAGTGTAATTTCTAACCTTATTTAAAGACATCCTTCTTTATGTCTGAGGGAAATCTTACAGCTTTTTTGGACATGTATTAACTTATTGTGAGTGTGTGTGTGTGCCTGTGCACATGTGTGTACCATGGAACACATAAGGAAATTAGAAACGATTTGCAAAGAGTTGAATCTCGCCTTCCACAGTGTGAGTTCTAGGGACTGAACTCAGGTCATCAGGCTTGGTGGCTTAGACATTCCTAAGAAGTCTCTTAACCTCTCAGGACACCTAAACCTTCCCAGACCGAGTGTTGGTTTCCTCTGCCCTCAGTGGTGTTATAAGGTACCAGTTACCGTCACAGAATACAGCTCTCTCCTGCCGATGCCCTCAAGTAGAAGGTCAGAGGTGCTCTTTGATGGCACTGTGCTCTGCATCAAAGGCACCAGCTGCTGCTGCTGCTGCTAGCAAGTGAACAGATTGGGATCTTGCCCGTTTTGAGGGTGTATCTTGTTACTGGTTCTGCAAGGTGCCAATGACCAAAGCTTGGTGGATGGAACTTGGGCCCCTCCACCTTCCCCCATATTCAATAAGACATATCAGGCCAGTTCTCTATAGTAGTAGAACTTAAAGAATCAATCTTTCTTTCTTTCTTTCTTTCTCTCTTTCTCTCTTCTTTCTTTCTTTTTTCTTTCTTCCTTCCTTCCTTCCTTCCTTCCTTTTTCCTTCTTTCTCTCTCTCTTTCTTTCTTCTCTCTTTCTCTCTCTCTTTCTTTCCTTTTATATGAGTACACTGTAGCTGTATTCAGACACACCAAAAGAGGGCATCAGATCCCATTACAGATGGTTGCGAGCCACCATGTGGTTGCTGGGAATTGAACTCAGGACCTCTGGAAGAGCAGTCAGTGCTCTTAACCACTGAGACATCTCTCCCTTGATGAATATATAATATATAATATATATTATAAATATATATAATTGAATATATAATATAATATAATATATAATATATATAATTGAATATATAATATAAATTCTAACAAATACCATATGCATATATTATATTTCATATATTTGGCATATATGTTGATCTATGTGATATATAAGATATTATATATAATATATGTTATATAATATGTATTATTATATACATGGAATTTACTACAAATATTAGAATACTTATTAGAATATTAGAATTTTAAAATATTAGATATGTTATATATATCATGTTACATATAATTAGAACATTTATTAGACTATTATAGTTTTAGAATATTAGAATATATAGTCTCATAAATCCCATACGTGTACATATATAAATTCTATATAAATTCTATATAAATTCTATATATGTACATATATACATGGGGTTTGTTAGTATATATATTATTTTGTGCGTGCGTGCATGTGTGTGTGTGTGTGTGTGTGTGTGTGTGTGTGTGTGTGTGTAGGTATGGGATTTGTTAGAATCATTTATAGGCTACTGCCCAACTAATCCAGCGATGGAAGGCTATGAGTCCAGGAGTCCAGACATTGCTCAGCCCACCAGGCTGGTTGCCTCAGCTGGTCTTCAGGATGCTGGAGAAGTAGACTCGAATGCCAGTGAAGGAATGGACTTGTTAGCGGAATGAGAACAAACTGTCAAAGAACAAAAGCTTCTTTCTCCCACAGAGGTCCTTATATAGGTTTCCAGCAGCATCTGTGGTCCAAATTTAAGGTGCGTCTTCCTATCTGAAACAGCTGATGGGAGCATGGGCAGAGACCACAGCCAGACATGTGGAGCTCCAGCAGCCCCAGGGAAGAGAGACGGAGGGATTATAGGAGCCAGAGGG
Organism: Rattus rattus; assembly: GCF_011064425.1. Classification (NCBI taxonomy): domain Eukaryota; kingdom Metazoa; phylum Chordata; class Mammalia; order Rodentia; family Muridae; genus Rattus; species Rattus rattus. The sequence continues at coordinate 188,874,967 of NC_046154.1, read as the reverse complement.
GTCTAGGAAACCAAGGAGAACACAGCCCACAGAACTAACTGAAGATCACAGAGATCTTCATCGAAGCAGCAATCACGGAGCCTGCAGCCCTCAAGGGTCTACGCTAGATCCTTTGCATATATGTTGTGATTGATTAACTTGGGCTGTTTGTGGGACTCCTGACAGTGAAAGTGGGGGTGTCTCTGACTCTTTTGTATACTCTTGGGACCCTTTTCCTCCTACTGGGTTGCCTCGTCCAGCCTTGATGTGAGGGTTTGTGCCTATTCTTATTGTGTCTTGGTGTGCTATGTTTGGCTGATATCCCTGGGAGGCCTGCTTTCTTTATGAAGGGAAACAGAGGAGCAGTAGATGAGGGACATGGGCAGTGTAAGGGGAACTGGGAGGAGTAGAGGGAGGGGACACTGAGGTCAGAATGTATTGCATTAGCAAAGAACTAATAAAAAGAGCCAACTCAAAGGCACGGGCCTTCCTGCCTCACTATCTGGGTCAAATGTGCGTCTTCCTATCCTGAAGGTCTGGAATAGAAGTGGATTCATCCATTTCAAACCAAGCAAAAAAATCTCTTACAGGCATGCCCTTAGTTTCTGGATTATAGTTCATACCAGACACAGTCAAGTTAACAGCCCGAAATAGTCATCGCACGCCTCTGTGGTGTTTAGTATTTGTTGCCTTAAATTCCTTCCCCTTTAGACCTAGTTCATTTAAATAAACCGATGGTATGCAAATCTTTATGTGTCTAATGTCTCTGTATTTCAGGTATTCGACCTTTTCTTAGCTGAAGCGGGGACAGTCTGCCCGCTCTTCTGACTTTCTCTTCTGATTCTCAGCATCGCTTTGCAGGATTCCTTGCTGGATAGCATTCCTGTGTGCTCACTGTTTTTCTTAAGCTCACTGACATTTACTCTAGGAATTTGTTTGTTTGTTTGTTTGTTTTTCCAGTTTACTGGTTAGTTTTCTTGTAGCTGTTAAATAGTTTATAGATATTTGCAAGCACAGTGACATAATACTAGAATATCCCTTAGGGTAAATTGTTCTTTTTTTTTTCTCTCTCTCTCAAAATTTGTGTAATTAAAACGTTCTAGACCACAGTCAGAGTCAATAAAGTTCAACCAAAACTTCCGGTTTAAGAACCGCAGGGTGGGTGTCTTGTCATTTTCCTAGTGCTTCTTCTAAAGGAGTGAAATGTTACAAACCTGCTGGATACATAACTGGGAACACAAGCATGATGTGAATTAAACTTTTATAGTAGTAATAATCATCGGGCTCTTATTGTCTAATGACTTTAAAAATATTATTGTTTTCTCCTTCTTGCTTTACGTGAATTCTGGAGTCCGACTCTAGTCACCAGGCTTACCTGGCAAGTAGTACCTTGTGAAATGAGCCATCTAGCTGTCCCCCAGTGATTTTGTTATTTCTTAATATTCAATTGCCTTTAAGAGAAGGAAGAGTCCATGTACTTGTTAAGAGGCAAATGTCGCTGGATGGCTGCAGACGGGTTATTGACATGTTCTACTTTAAAGCGGCCGTCCGATAGACACGCACAGTCCCATAGTTCATTACCTTGTCCGCACCTCAGTGTCCAGCTATTCAATTAAGCTTTATTACGGCAGTTTCTGTGAGAGTGCTTTGTCCTGGAAGTCTTCCTCACGGAACTTGGAGAGTATGTAAAGCAGAGTGAGTTCTGTAACGTGGATGGGCCCCATCCGAGGAGGCGAGGGCATAGACAGAACAAAAGGGTGAGCTTTTCCAAGGGGGAAGCGATTGTTTTGTCAGCACACAGTCTTCACGCTTCCCGTGCCAAGTCTGCTCTCCCTGGTTTAAGGTGTACGCAGGTCCTGCCTTTGGATTCAAGTTGCAGTTGTTTCTGGAATTTCCCACCTGCTCGCTGCTCCCTTTCTGAATCGATGGCCAATTCTTTTAGACTGGTGTATTTCTATAAACATGTTCTGTTCTTTCCAGGTATGGGAGACCCCTAACTAATACAGGCAGCCTTGTTTTTCCAGAAAGTGGGCAAAGGTGATCAGAGATGGCATTTTGACCTGCCCCCGTCCTGTCTTTCAAGTTACTGGCAATCTCATGACACAAAAGATTAATATATATATGTGTGTATATATATATTATTAAATCTCAATAAAACTATTTATAGGCTAGGCAATTCAGTGTGCATTCATAAAAGCCTCCGCTGGTTTCATTTATTCTTTATACATTAATTATTAACACTTATGAAGTAATAATAATACTATCATGTATTTTCACCACAGAGGACCTCCTGCACTTTATGAGCTGCCGGGAGCCACTTTCTGCTTGTAATGCACACAGGCCTCTGACTTAAGCCAGCCAGCCGTACAAAAATAAGCATCATTTGTGCTTAGATTTTAGACAAGAAGACTTTGGACACTACCACAGTGATGTATCCAGGACCCAGGCATGTTTTATGCCCTCCACATCCTTCCTATTGTAAGTATGTAGTACCACTCTCCCTGGATTTTAATAGTCTCAAAACAGACCTTCTCACTTGGACTCCCTCTGTGACATGTTCCTGAAGAAAAGGTAAGAGAAAGCCAATTAAAATGTCACACCGCATCTCCCTTCTGCTCCAAATATTCATGCAAGGTCAAGGACAATGTCCGTTGGTGGGTTATAGGTGCTCAGAGATCTGGCTTCTAGCCTTCTGCTTTGCTCGTCTCTCCTTCAGGATCCTCTCCTTCCGTGTTTAATTTCTGCCATGCTGGGATCTCTGCTGGTCCACAACCACCCTTCTTAATCTGGCCATGGCTCGAACACACAAAAACTGCTACCTCTGATGGAATGCTTTTCACTCAGAGCACTGTAACAGTCTCTTCATCATTCAGGACATCAATTTCTGTACCAAATGAACCTCTGAACTTCAGCGGCTTACGGAGGGAATTCTATTTCTCACTCATGTCTGCTAACTCACCCTAGATGGCCGGTGCCTTTCCTGCGGGTGGGGACTCACGCACCTACCTAGCTCCTTCCACTGCTGTATCTTCAGGCAGAGCTCTGAGCTGTCTGTTTTAGCTTGTACAGCACGGGCAAGACAGTAGAGGAACCATCTCACCTTCTTCTTACCCTCTATTGAGGGAAGAAGCAGAACTTCATGCTGCACTGGACTAAAGGTGGACAGTGATTCCGTTGCCACTGGGTTATGGTGGAGAGCCGGAACTCTTGGGAGCAGCTAGACATTTCTGGTGGTACTCTGGCCACCAGGCTTCTTGTTTTAAGAAGGCAACATGAAGATCTACTCCGTTACCATATCCAGGATAAAGTCCAGGAGCTCTGGAGGACATGGATTGTTCTCCTTCTCCTAGTTCCTTCAGGCACATCCTTCTGCCATTTATTTTATATATGTATTTGTCAGGGTTCTCTAGAGTCACAGAACTATGGGTAGTCTCTATACAGTAAGGGAAATTTGTTGATGACTTACAGTATGCAGTCCAACTCCCCAACAATGGTCAGCTGCAGCTGTGAATGGAGGTCCAAGGATCTAGCAGTTGCTCAATCCCACAAGGCAAGCAGTGGAAGAAGAATGAATCTTCCTTCTCCCAATGTCCTTATGTAGGTCTCCAGCAGGAGGTATGGCAGAGATTAAAGGTGTGTACCACCAGGCCTGGATCGGGGACTTCCTTTGTCCCAGATGACCTTGAGCTCAGAGATCTTGCTTTATTCTCCTGGGATTCATAGCCACTATGCCTCAAGATCTCCATGCCAAGATCCAGGTCAGAAACTTGTATCTCCCAGCTTCAAGATCAGGATCACAGGTGAGCCTTCCAATCCTGGATTGTAGATCATTCCAGATATAGTCAAGTCAGGAATAGCCACTACAATCCACCCCTTGTCAACTTGATACAAATAGTATCTCACGTCCACATGAAACCATAACAAGGTCATGATTATGCCTAACATGATGTAACTATTCCTCATACAATTGCAAACATGTTTGTAAATTTACAATGAGGCAATATCCTTTGGGAACATTCTTTTAGAATCTCAACTTAAATACCAATTGATGTTAAAGAAACTGGAAGAAAGCACAAATAGCTATACAAATGTGTTCTTCTTCTTCTTCTTTTTTTTTTTTAAAGATTTATTTATTTGTTTCATGTATATGAGTACACTGTTGCTGTCTTCAGACACACCAGAAGAGGGCATCGGATCTCATTACAGATGGGTGTGAGCCACCATGTGGGTGCTGGGATTTGAACTCAGGATCTCTGGAAGAGCAGTAGGGTGCTCTTAACCACTGAGCAATCTCTCCAGCCCACAAATGTGTTCTTAACAAAATAAAAAGGAAGCATTCATATTACTTTTTAATCCTCCTTTCTACAACTGGTCACATGGCCTTAGATGGTATTTATAACTACCCTCCTCTACTGCCCATTCTGTATCTCTTCCACCCTCTGGAAGCCCCTCAGGAGGTCTTGGCTCTTTTCCTGGAGGAGCGACCCATACCTTCATTCCTGATGGGTCTGTGCCCTTTGCCATCCTGCTGGAGTAGGCTGTTGTAGTTTCCCATTGACTTTAATCACAGGACATGGTAGTACTAAGAGATGCTCCAAAAGATCTCCTGCACTCCAGACATAATCCTTCTTACCTCCATTGTGGAGAGGCAATCCAACCTCCCCATGGTAATCTGGATCTATCACCCCTCCGAACACTGCTATTCCTGTCCTAGCCTGTTGGTTTAAGGGCATTAGAAGCTCGAAATGACCAGGGGGAAGTCTGAGCTTCCACTTCAAGGGAATGTTTATTGTGGTTCGTGGTTGGAGCACCCCTCTTTGGAACCAAAACTTCTAGGCCAGCAGAACCTAGAATTGTGGGGGCAGGAAGCAAAAAAAATTTCCTAGAGGGTCACTAGGAGTAATAGTGAGTGGAACTATTCCGTTTTCCACCTCTTGATTCCTGGACCCATGGATCCTGGCTATGGGAGAAACTACCATATATTGGATGCTGATTCAAAGCATATACTGCCTTCTGAAGAATTCTGCCCCAGCCCTCCATGCTGCTGTCACCTAATTGGCAGACCCATCAGGAATGAAGGTATGGGCCACTCCTCCAGGAAAAGAGCCAAGACCTGCTGAGGGGCTTGCAGAGGGCGGTGGAAATATAGAATGGTTAGTAGAGGAAGGTAGGTATAAATACCAGCTAAGACCATGTGACCAGTTGTAGAAAGGAGGATTGAAAAGACCACCTGCTTCAGGATGATAGGGAACATGGTAAGTCCAGTGGATTTCATGATTGTGGGCCCACTGTCACACTTCTCTGGCTGCGAAATGAGTTCCTTGGTCAGAAGCAATGCTGTATGGAATACCATGAGGATGGATAAGGCATTCTGTAAATCTATGGATGGTGGTTTTGGAAGAACAGAAGCAGTACATGCAGGAAAGGCAAATCTATAACCAGAATAAGTATCTACTTCAGTAAGAACAAAATATTGTCCTTTCCACTGAGGAAGTGGTTCAATGTAGTTGTCCTGCCAGCAGGTTGCTGGCTGGTCACCTTGAAGAATGGTGCCATATCTGGGGCTCAGTGTTGGTCTCTGATGTTGGCAGATCTGACATTCAGCAGCAGCTGTAGCCAGGTGATCTTTGGTGAGTGGAAGTCCCTGTTGTTGAGCCCAAGTATAACCTCCATCTCAGACACCATGGTCACTTGGTTCATGTGCCCATTGAGCAATGACAGGGATGGCTGGGGAAAGAGGCTGACTGTCCACAGAACGGGTCATCCTATCCACTTGATTGTTGAACTCCTCCTCAGCTGACATAACCTCTTGATGAGCGTTTACACAGGACACAAATATCTTCACATCCTTTGCCCATTTGGAGAGATCTATCCACATACGTCTTCCCCAGATGTCTTTCTCACTAATTTTTCCAATTGTGATCTTACCAAGTACCTGACCGTCCAGCCAATCCATTGGCTACAGCTCATGAGTCAGTGAACAATTGTACATCTGGCCATTTCTTCTTCTAAACAGACTGTAATACTGTGGTTACTGACCTCCACTGTGACGATCTTCCTTCATCTATATCTTTCAGGGTTGTCCTGGAAAGGGGTTGTAATGCTGCAGCTGTCCACTTCTGGACACACAGCAGGGTGGTTAGAGCTTCAAAAATGAGTGCCACAAAGAAGCCCCGCACAGAAGCATGCTCTGTATGATTCTGTTGAGCTGAGTTCTAGAAAACGTAGGCTGAGCCAACGGGAAGAGACAGCAGATCAGGTTCCAAGCTCCTCTCTCCTTCAGATATGAATCCTTCTTTAATGTTTTTCCTGTTCCAGTGGATGCAATGGGCTCTACACCATCAAGACATCAGAAAAGTTGCCTTCAGATAAAGATGTAGAATTCTTAGCTCCTCCTGCACCATGCCTGCCTGGATGCTGCTGTGTTCCTGCCTTGATGATAATGATCTGAACCTCAGAACCTGTAAGTCAGTCCCAATTAAATGCTGTCCTTATAAGACTTGCCTTGGTCATGGAGTCTGTGCATAGCAGTTGGTACCAGGGACTGGGGTATTGCTGTGATAGGCCTGACCATGCTTTTGCTTGGAGGAATGTGGATTTTGGATTTGGAAAGCAGTGGGTTGCTTTAAGTGGGGCTTAAAGGGTTATCCAAGGAGGAATAGGGAAGACTTCACTACTGAGAATGATTTGAACTGTACAGACCTGGCCCAAGAGGTTTCAGAGGAGAAGGATTTCAGTATGTGACCTAGAGAGTATTTTTTGCCATAATTTGGTGAAGAATGTGGCTACATTTTGCTTTTGTCTGAAGAGTCTGCCTAAGGTTAAGGTGAAGAGACTCAGATTAATTGCACTGACAAAGTAAGTTTCAGAATCACCCATCATAGACTTTGTTCTCTGGTTAAGTCTCATGAAGAGCATTTTAAACAAGCATAACAAGCTGAGAAAGGAAAAATACAAAATATATAGTTTGAGTATTAGAGGGGCACCAGGAAGTGAAATGGAGCTGAATCCTGAGTTCTAGGATGTTAAATTGAATTAAGGGAGTAATGACCTTGGGGGCAAGATCCCACCCAGCTAAATTTAGGTCCAGGCGTGTAGGATGATGTCGTTATGTAGCAAGGCAGGTCCAGGATAAGGAGCCTATCATTGGACTAGAAGGAAGGGTAGGTGGGGAAAAAGTTTACAAAAGAGAGAGGAGGGGGAGAAGTGAGGAAATCAAGATGGAGAGGACGGAGCAGGATGATCCAGATCCGGGTGGACTGGGTCAACTTTATCTTGTCTAGGTGGGCGGTTTATGTCCTTATTAATTGGCAGTGAATTTATTGTGTGGATGTATTGTGGTTTGAAAGTTTAACATATAAATCTGATAGTTGGGTTATAGTTTGTTGAATTTTGATTTTACAGGGTCGTTGGGAGTTTATACTTTAACTACCAGGGCGTGGTTGCTGGGGGTGTGAGCAGGGAACCTCGATAGAGCAGCCCACGCTGGACTTCTAGAACTATGGTTTTACCAGGTAGCTGGAACCAGAGAGTTTGTGGCTGGCAGAGAGCCGCCGGGAGAGATGCTAATCTGAGATAAATTAGCACTAGTCCCAATGGCCCATTGGAGCAGGAACTATCGACCACCAGGGTATTCGAGGAAACTGGTTCTACCACTTTTTTTTTTTTTTAATTTTTTACCAGGACACAGGCATATTAGTAATAGACTTTAATCCCAGGAGACAAAGGCAAGCATATCTCTGGGGTCGAGGACAGCCTAGAACAGAGCAAGTTCTAGGTGAAGAAAAGCTTAAACCCAGGCTTGGTGGACCACACCTTTAATCCCAGTGTTTAGGAGACAGGCATGCAGATTTCTAAGTTCAAAGTCAATCTACAGAGCAAGTTCCAGGAAAGCCAAACTTAGGCAGTGAGGGAGTTGGAAAACAGAAAGCTGGTAATAGAATAAGGGGGGTAGGGTGGTGTTCTATCTCTGGCGAGCAGCAGAACTTGGCAGCTTTGGCTACATGGCTCTGGTTTTAGAGTCCAGAATAGAAGGCATTACTGGGACAATTGATGCTGGTCAGCTGGAGATAAGAAATTAGTGGTGATTAAGAGGAGACCAGCATCACTGAGGTAAAATCTGGGAAGTATTTTCTGACAGCACCAAGAAGCTGTGTTCCAGAGATAGTCAAGGTTGTACCTTGTGCTGCAGCTGGACTTGGTAACCCAGGTATTGGTTTTGAAGGCATGAGGGCATCATGAAGAACTGCTGAGGGTTGGCACTGGGTGAGGCAATGGAAAGCCATTGGTGAAGGTGCAGCCTCAATTGCAGTTGATGGTCCAGGACTGAAGGGGTCATGCAAAGGAGTTGAGTCTTGGCACCATGAAGAGAGCCTATGAAAGGCTGTTGGTGAAGTCTAGTTGCAGCAGGAGACCCAGTGTATTGGAGATTTTAGTACCATGGGATGATCACCAAGGACAGCAGCAGCAGTGGAGTGGATCAACCTGCGCTTAGAGGGCGACAGAGGGCAGAGCCGGAGAGGTGATGCCAGCCCTTTAAAGGAGCCTAAGATGTTTGAGATGCCAGAGCCTATCAGCTGAGGAAAGTTGCTAACAGGGTGTGGTACCAATCCAGGAGAAAGAAGTTTGTTGCAGTCAACAAAGATGAAAAAGAAGTTGGAGATCTGAAGACCGCTTTGACATCAGACATGAAGATGCAGAATTAGGAGTTTGCCCAGTTGGTTTCCTGTCTTGCTTTGGGGATTACAGTTAAGTGATTGGAAGAATCTCAGAAGAGACTTTGAACTTTGGACTTTAACATTGTTGAGATTGCTATAGACTATGGGACTTTGGAAGTTGGACTAAATGTATTTTGCATTATGCTATGTTTAGGTATGACCTCAATAGACTCATATGCTTGAATAAGCCTTTGGGGGGCCAATGAGTGGAATGTAGTGGTTTGAATATGCTTGGCCAAGGGAGTGGCACTATATAGAGGCGTGGCCTTGTTGGAATAGGTGTGTCACTGTGGGCGTGGGCTTTTAGACCCTAGTTCTAGTTGCTTGGAAGTCACTATTCTGCTAGCAGCCTTCAGATGAGAATGTAGAATTCTTAGGTCCCTCTGCACCATTCCTGCCTGGATGCTGCCACGTTCCCACCTTGATGATACTGGACTGAATCTCGAAACCTGTAAGGCAGCCCTAATTAAATGTTGTCCTTATAAGAGTTGCCTTGGTCATGGTGTCTGTTCACAGCAGTAAACTCCTAATTAACACGTACATACACACACTTCAAAATACTACCAAACTAGAGTGTGAAGGGGGGTGGCCAGGAAACCAAGGAAAAGAAAGATATTGCTTCAACATGGAAAAAAGCACAAAGGAAATTTAGATGAACGTATGAAGATGAATAACAGGGAAAAACAAAACATTTAAAATGCAACAAAGTAAACACCTTTGTAAAGATAAAGTAAGAAGGCAACAGAGTAAGGGGAGAAAAGATGACAAAGGAAAAATGAAGGAGAAAAGTTAAAAAAAGGTAGATATTGGGCCTTTGAAAATTAGACCTTGCCAGTTATGTGCAGGGTGGAGGTCACCGTATATCTTTGCTAAGGTTTATGCTGTTCTGAATCTGTATTGCTAAGTAGCAGATTTCTTCACAGTGGCAGTTTCCCTCATTTGCACACCAGTGGCCTCTGCTGGCCACACTTGGCTTTGCAGTCTCCGGTCTTAGCCTTGGGTGGCTAAAGTCTTAGCTGTTGCAACAACAATAGCGTCGAGATTGGTACAAACAGAGGACCTGTCTTGGGAGTTTTGAGATCACCTTGGGTCTGGAGAGATAGCTCAGCAGTTAAAAGCACTGGCTGTTCTTCCTGAGAACCTGGGTTTGTTTTCCGGTTGTTACAACTAGCCTTATATGATTCTAATCTAAAGGGATCCGACTCTCTTCTGGTGTCCAAGCACCCTGCATGCAAGCGATGCCCAGACCTATGTGCATACAAAACACCCATATACGCAAAATAATAAAATAATAATACTAATAATACACCCTCCCGCTCCCACCCCGAGCGTGTTTCGACATGCAGGAGGAATGCCACTGAGAGAGTATCGTGTATCTTCAAAGTTCTCGGGCTGGAGGTAGCTCCAGAATTTGATTTTCAAGCTGGCCTCCAGCTCAGAGTTCATTATTAGTCGACGAGAATCTGCCTTTTAGGGTCAGGCAATCTCCACTTAGTACTCACAATCCTCATGTATGTAGCTCACTGGTCCTGTAGCTACTTGGCGTTCGCTGCTTTTCACGACTGCTCTTGGCCTTTTCCTCTCCCAGGGGCTGTGTCAGGCCAAACTAAGTCCCCTGGGCCTGTGAATGGTTCCGATTTCAGGCCCCCAGAGTGACTCACATTTCAACACCCGACTCTCTGAAAATGGCACGCGAGTGCTTCACTCTGAGTCATCTAGGGCGACATAATGGGATTCCCATCACTTACCTGTCTTCCAGGTATCTGTTTCTCTATAGCCTGCGACTGGATTTGGCGCTCGTTCAGGAGGGCTGTGGGCTTGTATGAGGTTAGAACTGCTGAGCGTTTGTCCTCTTCCCTTTCGGAAGTGGCTCCTGCTCCTCTTCCTCGGACAGGAGCCTGCTCAGCTGGACCGGGTTGGCTTACAGCCCTTTATAGTGAACAATGAGTCCTAAACATCTCCCCTTTGGGTTTCCTTTCACTTAGTGTACCTCGGAAGCTCTTCCTCTCTTTCTCTCCTGGGAGAACGTCCTGTTGTTGTGTGACCCATTTCCCACTCCCCGCTTCCTCCTTTCCAGGGTCTCCAGGAAGCACGCCTCAGACCTCCTCCAGCCTGCCTGCTCACCTGGAAATCCTGACCGTTTTAAGTTCTCCGAATTGTTTGAAATAGTCTTACTAAACAATTCTGCAATCTTTTCTTTTGTATATGGCGCAAGTGTATTGTACAGCTTAAAGGGAGATGCGCAGGCCTGAAAATAACAAATGTTGTTTTGAAAATTAGTAACTGAGTTAGAGGACATTATCCAATTTCAAGACGTCATGAAACTTCCGAGTACCTAAAAATGAACATACATCCATCTAACAGAATAGAGAGTTCAGAAACACACACACACACACACACACACACACACACACACACACCTATTTGTATAAACATACAGTTACCTGAAATTTGATAAAAACTCAAGGTAAATGGATTAACCACAGGATAACAGTCTCAACAAATACAACTGGAATGTCTGGACGTGGAATAAACTGAAAGATTGGTACTTATATTGCACCAAAGACAAAATAATATTTTTAAATGCATCATAGATAAAGATATGGAAGCATAAAAATTCCGGAATGAAGTACAAACCAGAAAAAAACAAAATAACCCAGAACAGAGTAGACTATCAAAATTACAGCATTTGTTTTAAGGTCGTTTTACAGCATGGGGGAAGAATCTGTTCCCAACACACACATATGAAAAAAAATACACTTTCCAGAATACATAAAGAGCTCTCCCGATTCAGAGACAGAAGCCAAACAAATCAATAATCAATGAGCAAAAGATTCGAGCAAAACAGTTTCCCAAGTAAAAAATGTATGAAGGGTCAATAATCATATAAAGAGGTACTCAATATCTTTGTTATAGTCACTAGCTCAAGATTTTTAAGTATCAGGAAGACATGACAGGAAACTACAGTACCAACCTATTAACCAACCGCTGGGACACCTTGAGAAGTGAGAGCATGAATGACCAAACCGTGACAAAGGTATTCAGGCCTTGCCACACTCATGCATGGCCAGAGGGAAAGGAAGTCAGCAACAGGCTTTGAAAAACAGTTCTGCAATTCCTTCAGTAAAACATGTAATTTTATTACTTAGCAATCCCACCCATAGGTGTTGGACTAAGATAATGAAAATACAGGTCCATACAAATCTGTGCAGTTCACAGCTGCATTGTTTGTCATAATGCCCTTCGGAATCAATCCAGATGCCCATCAACATGAGAACAAAGAAGGAATCGTACTGTGGGGATACAGTTAGCTGCTGGTCAGGCAGAAAAAAGGCGGGGCACACAGCAAGGTGGTTAGAGCTTCAAAAATGAGTGCCACAAAGAAGCCCCACACAGAAGCGTGCTCTGTGTGATTCTGTTGACCTGAGTTCTAGAAAACGTAGGCTGAGCCAATGGGAAGAGACAGCAGATCAGGTTCCAAGCTCCTCTCTCTTCCAGATATGAATCTTTCTTTAATGTTTTTCCTGTTCCAGTGGATGCAATAGGTTCTACACCATCAAGACGATTCTATTGGAATTTTTAAAATAAAGTCATGTTGCCTCTATTTCTTCTGTGGCCCTGTGGATAAGTATAAAGTGTAAAGACTTGGCCATTCAGTTCCTGTTTACTTTATCTGTTTTCCTTTAAGACCAATGACCAAAAGGGACTCTCCCCCTGGTCCTAGGTTATACACCAACAACTGTTTTCAGCGTCAACTTCTAAACCATAGTTTAGGAGAAATGATGAACATAGAAACATAGAAAGAGTAGGGATCATTAGCTAGCTAATATCAAAATATTCCTGGGACAAGGCTTCTCTATGTATCCCTAGCTGTCCTGGAACTCATGCTGTAGACCAGGCTGGCCTTGAACTTGGAGATCCAGTATGTCTGTTCAGTCTGAAACTAGTTACATATTCCATCCCCACTGTGAACTATTTTCTGGCGACAGTTTTTATATATTCTCACTACTTCCTATGCTTTTACACTTATTTTTCTTTCGTTCCCTACCATTGCCTTTATAATTAATTTATAATTAGTTATAATTTCCAGGTAATTACTTTCTTAAATGGCCTTGCCAAAATCAATCACAAGATAGTTTCTTCCATTTAAATCTGTTTGCATTTTTTGTCAAGCAGGTGACATTTTTTTAGTTTTCAGACTTATTTTCAACTGTGCAAGGGCTTCTCACCATTTGCTGTGCATTGAGAATGGTAGGAAGAGAGCAAGGCTGAAGTATTGCCCCTATTTGAGCTCTTGCTCTTCACAGGGAGAGAGACACATAAATAAGGTCATAAAAGACTGTGAGAACCCACTCAAAGAACAATGGATGATGCTGGTTTGGGATGAAAAATTACTGATCTTTAAAGCTCAAGTTACTGGATGGTAAAAGAAAAGAACTTGTATCCAGGGGAGACGGGAGAAACAAATCATTCTGGGAATGTGTGTTCCTGTGGTCCATGGAAGTTGAGTCAAGAGGCAAGCCAGTCCACCAAAACTGCCGTGATACATTTGAATCATATTCTATATGTTTACAGAAGTTTTGTAAATCAACATGTCAGTTCACTAGCACTGGGAGGATTTTACAGTGACTGTTCTGTGCTGACCCGGATGAGGCCAGCGTGTCCCTCCTGTCAATGTTCATCCTGGTATGAACCTTAGTGAGAAAACCATAGACTTTTAGGCTTACACCATTGAGAAAGAAAGTCAAAGCCTTGCAGAAGTCAAAGTAAATGGAAATGTTTTATAAAAAGAAACCGAAAGAAATCACACACACAAGGTAAACGCATGATATAATGAATACAGCCCTGGATTCACTTTTTTCCCTTTAAGCTGAATGTCTTCACGGAGATGCTTCTTGAAGATAAGAAAGGCTGTAGCTCCTTTATAAAGGAGGTTAGATTCTGAATATGGATTCCAAATATGGACTGGCATATTGCTCATGCTTGGTTAAGAGTAGCATGCAGTCTGGCAAGCAGCTCCAGATTTGAGCAGATACCTAAGCTGACACCATACCCAAGCTTAGTCGCTTCTACTCACAACGGTCTATTACTCTTCATGTTGGTTTGAATCCAAGCTGGGTGAAGCTACAGTCCTCCTCTGCTTCATTTGACTTTATCTGAGGTCACTGCAAGGATGAATTCACCAGGGATTCCAGCCAGAGCTGCAAATGTAAAGCCCTTTGCTTCCCAGTCTGTATCATTCTAGATTTAGGGCAAACTTTCTTATAGCAACTAGCTGGGAGATAGTTCTGCCGTCTTTCCATCCAACCTCTGGTTTTCCCTTTTACTCTAGTCTCCTTTCTTTAAAGAGTTCTAATGTATGAGGCACACTCACGAAACTCTCTCCTGTCCATGTTTATCAAAACCTTCCTCATCCCTCAATGCCCACTGAAATGACCACTTTCCTGATGAAACCACATAATGCCTTTCTTTCTGTTTGCTGTGTCTATACTCTCTTCTGGTAATGTATTAACTCTCCCTCTGTCTCTCATTGCTCTATGTCTGTCTTGTTATTTAGTATTCTGGGGAAGGCTGGGTCCCTATGAGTATTTATTCAAAGAAGTGTGGTCCCGAGGTCGTCTTCTCTTCATACACATTCTTTCCAGGTGTCTGAATTATATGAACTGTATGCAGAGTGACTAACTCAACACGAAACTGAACTTACAGTAGCTTGTCCTCCAGCTTCTTGTCAGAAGACAAGCCTAGAAATTCATGGTTCGCAGAACCCATGGAAAGCTCAGGGGTGAAAATTCTCCACAGATGGAGAATTATCTAAAGGGTAGTTACCAGTCCATCACTTCTCTAGACACATTGCGTTTTATCCTTGGTTAAAGTAAACCAAGAGTGAGCTGCAACCAGAGTTATTTTTTGATAGTTTCTCAGAGAGTGACCTTAATAGAATTTTCCTCATTATTTTATATCCTGGGTTGCATTTTGATATATATTATGAAGAAACACTTGGTTTTCTTGTCAGTAAATTTCAAAATCTAGATAAAATTGATAGTTGATAAGATATGATAAATTACTTAAACTGAATCAAGCAGAATTAGGAAAACTTCAATAAGGAGAATTTTACAGATTAATTCCCTTCTCAGAGATTATGTAGTAGTTTTGTGCGTGTGTGTGTGTGTGTGTACATATGTGTATGTGTGTGTATGTGTGTGTATGTGTGTATGTGTGTGTGCATGTGTATGTGTGTGTGTGTGTGTGTGTGTGTGTGTGTGTGCATGTGTGTGTGTGTATGTGTGTGTGTGTGTGTGTGTGTGTGTGTTGTGTGTGTGTGTGTGTGTGTGTGTGTGTGTGTGTGTGTGTGTGTGTGTGTGTGTGTGTGTGTGTGTGTGTGTGTGTGTGTGTGTGTATGTGTGTATGTGTGTGTATGTGTGTGTTTATGTGTGTGTATGTGTGTGTATGTGTGTGTATGTGTGTATGTGTTTGTGTGTGTTTTTGTGTGTGTGTTGTGTTTTTGTGTGTTTATTGTGTGTGTATGTGTGTGTATTTGTGTGTTTTGTGTGTGTGTGTTTGTTTGTGTGTGTATGTGTGTTGTGTGTGTGTTGTGTGTGTTGTGTGTGTGTGTGTGTGTGTGTGTGTATGTGTGTGTATGTGTGTGTTTATGTGTGTATGTGTGCATGTGTGTGTGTGTGTGTGTGTTTGTGTGTGTGTGTGTGTGTGTGTATGTGTGTGTGTGTGTGCATGTGCATGTGTCTGTTTATTTTATTTATCTAACAATTTTGCTTCTCTCCCTATTTCTGTCTCTACCCCTTCTCTCTCTATTAGTACTCCTAACCCCAATGATGTGATACTAGGACAGCAAAACTCACAGCTGGCCTCAGGAGTCAGGCGCCTGTTGATTGTGTTTTCATGTATCTCTGTACATGTCAGCCTCACAGACCGATTCTATTTAGACCTCCAATGTTTGGTGCATAATTCATTTCTTCACTTGGTTGGCACAGAAAACCCAGTCATACTGCGTCTTCAGAACAGATATGGTTTTATCATGGTGAAATTCTAGGTCTTATTTAAAATACTGAAAACTTTTCTAGGAGACACTACTGAAAAGCAGCTGGTTATTTCCTATCCAAGATTTCAAAATGTCAATCACAGTGATTGCTATGAGAATAAGGAAATATGGGGGGCTCAAGTTCTGATTCCTTTTTTGTTTGTTTTGGGATGGAGTCTTCTATACTATTCAAGTAAGCCTCAAGTTCACAATCCTCCTACTGTCACCTATATAGGGCTGGGGCTACAGCTATATTCTACTACAGCCTTCTCATATTCTGATTCTTAAAGCTGTTACTTTAAATAAACTGCAGGACTGATTCACCCAATTTCTACTTATGAATGATAAAGACAAGTCTTGGGCTGCGTTGTACTTTTGAAGGTTGGTGAAGAACAATCCCACTCCAGGAATAGCAAGGCTCAGAGTGCTTGCTAAAGTATTTGCTAACAGTCCTAATGATTATCAGAAAAAATAGTTTTCTGGTAACTAATTATTTGGCTCACTCTCCACTCTCCATTCAAAATATAACTATCCTCTTTTATTTTTACTTTTTACACATTTTCATTATAATATAGTTAAATCACTTTTCTCTTCTCGAGTCTCCTCCCTCTGATTCTTTTCATCTCTTCCCCCACTCCAGCTCTTATATTGATACCTTTTTCTTTTCCAATTGTATTTGTTATACGTCTAAATACAAAGCAATGTATATATCCATCCATACACATGTACAAGTATAGAAATACAACGTGCTAGGTCTATTTTTGTCGTTTATGTGTATATATTCTCAGGGCTGTCTAGTTTATGTTGGACAACCATCTCTAGGCATGGCTGATTCTCCTTTCTCAACAGTCATCATTTGCCCATAGTTCCTTGTGCAGGGGTGTAGCCCTGTGAGACCCCCCCACCCCCGCCATTTCTTTGTTAGCATGCCAGTTGATGCTATTGTTGTTCAGATCTGGTTTATATGGCCATTACCATGAGAAATTGTTTCACAGTAGATGCTTTAGATTTCGGTCAGCTCCAGGATAAGATGATTGCTTCATGTTTTTGCTTTCTTGACCTTATGCCCAAAACACCTCAGCATGTAAGATGAACACTATCGTTCGGGTGTGCCACTCAAAGTTGTGTGTTGAAAACTTTGACCCCAGCCTTGCAGCTGTAGCAAGGGAGACACAATAGAAGTTGATTAGGGTGTGAGACCTCTGCCTTCTGGCTGAATTAATGTTACCTGAAGGGGTTTCTTATCCCAACAGGGGGATCATTTCAAGCGTGACTTTAGCTTCTACTTGCTTTCTTGTTCTGCTGTACTTTCTTCCCCTTCCTTCTTCAGCGATGAGGGTATGAAACAAAATGGGGCAGATCCTGGCACCATACTTTTGGACTTCCCAAACCTCAAGTACAGTGAGCCAATACATTTCTATCATTTCTACTGTTCAATTAATGGTATTCTGCTCTAGAACAAAAAATAGATCTTCATTTTTCATCATCTATATGTGTTCTCTTTATCATTTTCCCTTCTAATCTAAAACTTAGTATTAGAGTTTTTAAAACGCAGCAATGCTTCTTTATCAATTTTCCTATCAGGATGAACTGGCTATGTTGTGTGTGGTGGTTTGAGTACGTTTGGCCCCCATAGAGTCACATGCTTCAGTGCTGGCCATAGGGAGTGGCACTATTAGGAGGTGTGGCCTTATTGGAGTAGGCGTGGCCTTATCGGAGGAAGTACAAGGTGTAGGCAGGCTTTGAGATCTCCTACGCTTAAGCTCCTCCCAGTTTGTAATTCTAATCTTCTGGCTGCCTTTGGATCGAGATGTAGAAGTCTCAGCTCCTTCTGCTCTATGTCTGCCGGCATGCCACCATGCTTCCCAACATGATAATAATGGACTGAATCTCTGAAGCTCTAAGCCAGTCCCAATTAAACCTTTGCCTTTATAAGAGTTGCCTTGGTCACAGTGTCTCTTGACAAGTAATAAAACCCAAACTAAGACATTGTGGTAAGAAACAATTTGCAGTTCCTAATGACTTACTGTTACAAAGTACTATTTTCCTCTTATCATAGGTGCATCACAAGTCACACAGGTCTTTCCTATGCTGTCCTCACTCAGGTTCACTAATCATTGGAAACTTATAGTTCTCAATACAGTGATGAGGAAGAGAGGATGTAGAAAAGTACGCCCGAGTTCTTTGTAGCTCTGTCCAGAAATGACACATGTCACTTCTACTCCCATGCCTCCAGTACAAGACACACTAACTTTAGGATGTCGAGGAAATGAAATTGTACCAGGTGTTTAGAAGGACACGGAAGTAGATACATGCAACACATATCAACATTAATAATCTTGACATGTTATATTGAAACAAACGCTGGGATCAAAAGAGGAAACTTTATTACAGGTTGTGTAGCCCTTTTTTTTAGAAAAAAAATCCTCCTCCAAAATCTCTCTTCTTGAGGGTTAGAGAGATGGATGGCTCAGTGGTTAAGAGCACTGATTGCTCTTCCAGAGGTCCTGAGTTCAATTCCCAGCATCCACATGGTGGCTCACAAAATCTCTCTTCTCCATATTTCTTTTCCTACTCTTCTCACAAAACCTCACTCCCCCACCTCTCCTTTTTCCTTCTCTGGATTTCTGTTTGCTGCCTAAAATTCAATACTTCTCTATCACAGAGAACAAATTTCATTATGCTTGTTATTTTCACGTTATCTCAAAGTCTCTTGTACCACCCTGAGATTAAAATGAAACCTGCCTTCTGAATCATACAGTGATTTCTCTAGTAAGAATTCTGGTAGATATAAATTTCCCCATCTGATTACATTGATCATATATTAGCAAGTCAAATCTAGCCTTTCAAATAGACTTCGTTCCAGAAGTAGAAGATGTTTTAGCATAATGTAATACCATATATGAATAGATTTGAAAAGGGATGGATCTTCTGCAATATGAGAGACTAACCACATGTTATTTTAATTGAAATTTGAATACTAAAATTAAGTTATTAAAACCTTGAATCCTCATCACATATTGGCCACATTTTCAGAATTTAATACCCACATATATCAGGTGACTAAACTACTAATACAGGTAATGGATATTTCAATCACCGAGTAAATTCTATCAGGCAGATTTGATATAAATGAGTACTGTTGCTCTTTTGCTAAAAGACAGCTCTTATTGTGGAAATTTTAATCAGACCAACAAAAAGAAGTATACCGTTGGACAGTGATTAGTGTACTATGTTTTTATCCTCGGGAGATGTGACTCAGTACTCCAAGTGGATTCGAATTGACTAAAACCTTAGAAATGAATAAGTGAATTCAGTACAGTACCATGTGGAGATTATGATACAAAGATCAAGAGCTCTTCAATAGATATTTTATCAAAGAGGTGAGGGATATAATGAAAACACATGGAAGTTAAATTGTGATGCCTGCGGATGAATGAAGGAAAAAGTGTGTAATTTACATGATCAAAACCATAACATTTTATTGTAGACCAGAAAATGGAGATCTAGGTAAAGATAGTCTCTAGGCGAGTTCAAGAGTGTTAACAAGGACCAGTTTTCTCCAACTACAATCCATGAGAGCTGATGTTTGGCTTGATAGATTAATGATAACACTTATGCTAATGGATAGCTGACAGAAGAGCAAGAGAATTGAAAGAGAATGAGGGAAAATCTCTTTGTAAAGGTCAAAACGTAGCACAAACCTATCGTAATTAAGAAGGCAGAAGCAGCTGAGCGACCACTAGCGCGGCTGCGCATCTGCAGAGCAAGGGCTACACAGCAGACGAGAGTCACGTGGGACGCGAGGAAGAGCACAGACCTTGGGACCACCCTGCCAAAGTACAAATTACAGCTTTGCCGCTTAACTATTAAGCCCCCTGAGTTTCCAATTTCTTATCTCTTAAATGGGGATAAAGTGGTCAATAGTGCACAGAAATGCCACAAAGGCAAAACACGGGCAGCATTTAGAACAATGTGTGTCCCTTTGTAAGTCCGGTGAAAGCACTAGTTATCATCGATGTCAAGATATAATGTGTGATAAAGGTCCCCTTAACGAAACTGTGGAGAGAGCGAGCGATTGAATACCTAGTTAGGGAGCAACTGGCAGGCCATGTGGAAGGAAAGAACCCAAAAGGCAGAATGAAGGAAATAAAGGAAGGAAGGAACTAACACAAGGTTTGTTACCTCTGTTGTAAGTGACACGGTATATTAAATATTTAGTCATCAACTTTCCCGTAAAGTACAAGAAAAATGAAGAATGTAAAATGTTTTCTTGGTGCATGGGAGATGAGTTTTTTAAAAACATTTTTCTATTTATTTAATGTATATGGGTGCGCTATTTGCACATATGCCTGCATGACAGAAGATGACATCAGATCTCTTTACAGATGGTTGTGAGCCACCATGTGGTTGCTGGGAATTGAACTCAGGACCTCTGGAAGAGCAGCCAGTGTTCTTAACCACTGAGCCATCTCTCCAGCTATGTGTGAAAGATTAAAAAAATGTATCCATACTTTAGCACAGTACTACTGTACAGCAATAAAGAAACGACTGTCAAGTTTCATTCCCAATCAAATAGGAGGAGGGTAGATGTGGTGTAGGTTTGGCAGGTAAAGGTTTATTTAAATATAAATAAACTCTCTCATCTCTAATTTTTTTTGTATATCATACCACAACAGGGTTTGAAATTCTGTCTGTAGGAGCAAAATGTTAAATAAGTGTAATAGTTTATTTGTTTTAATTTCCAGGAATGTTTATTTGAAGCAAGTTTCTTCTATACGATGGCTTCCGTTCGAACCGTGTCATCAGCAGCTACTTGAAGCTTTAAAACCTTAGATGCTAACACGGGAGTAAGAGAACCAGCATTTGTCAAATGTGCTGCAGAAGTTTGCTATCAGGATTCAAATAGGAACTAGGTTGTGTTGGTGAAAGAGAGGCAATATTTTTTCACACCATAATTATTTTTATAATATATATATTTAACTTGATAGAAATGTCCATCTCCCTTTTTGTTTGTATGAGAAATTATATGCAAAGGGAATTTTGTAAATATATAAAGCACAGTGCAAAGGGCAGAGGCTGACGTTGTGCTGACTCTATCCTGCTTATTAGGGTAAGAGGTAAGATACAGAGTGTATAGTTCTTATGCAGAACCTGGGACAGCAGATTGGAAATTTCTTTGGCAAATATCTACTAACATTTGAAATTTAGAGACATTAAGATATTCTGTCTGCTTCCTGGGTTGTGCAGCATTCAGAGCTCAGAGTTAAAATCTGTAAGACAGACAACTCAATGATCCCCACAGAAAAATCAAATTACTTGAATGTTCTTTTGTTCCCAAGTGCCCTAGAGCTTGCATCCCGTGTGAAATATTAACAAACTTCTATATTTTGTTTATCAACCTCTAAAGATCATTGGAGCATCGAAGTGCTGTAGCTGCTGAGAGACATTCTCTTTAGCAACATAGCATAAAAAGTTCATTTTTAAAGACGTTTTAAGATAGGAACTTTTGTGCATTTGAAACCCTTCGATTTATGAAGGGATAAATTCACTGCTGCTGTCCCTAGCCCCTGATGAGTTCTTACAGCATTTTTGCAGGATTTGTCCCTGTGGGAAGCACTTCACCCCATCAAGACAAACTACTGTGTCTTAGTTATTTCCTCATTGCTGGGAGACACCATGGCCAAGCCAACCTAGGAAGACAGTTTATTGGGTTTATAGTTTCAAGAGTGATCACTGTGGTGACCATGGCAGCAGGCAGGCAGGAGTGACTGTAGCTTACATCTGATTAGCAACTGTGGGGCAGGGAGAGAGGGGAGGGAAGAAAGGGAGGAGGAGGGGAGAGGGAGAGAGAGAGAGAGAGAGAGAGAGAGAGAGAGAGAGAGAGAGAGAGAGAGAGAGAGAGAGAGGACAGAGACAGACAGAGACAGAGGAGACAGAAAGAGAAAGACAGAGACAGAGAGAGACAGAGACGGAGACACAGAGAGAGACACACACAAAGACAGAGAAACAGACACAGAGACTTCGAGAGACTGAGGGACATAGAGATAAAGAGACACAGACACAGACACAGAAAAAGACAGAGAGACATGGATAAAACAGAGTCAGAGAGAGATAGAGACAGAGACACAGAGAGACAGAGACAGAAACAGAGAAAGAGACAGTGACATAGAGACACAGATAAAGACAGAGAGAGACACACAGAGACACAGAGACAGAGAAAAACAGAGAGAGAGAGAGAGAGAGAGAGAGAGAGAGAGAGAGAGAGAGAGAGAGAGAGCTTACTGAGAATGGCATGAACTTTGGAAACCTCAAAGTCCACCCCCCATTTCCTCCTACAAGTCCACCTCCTAGTTATTGCCAAACTGTCCTACCCACTATTCAACCACATGGCCCTGTGGAGGCCATTCTCTTCCCAGCTATCACAGACTCACTGGTGGTCTATCATCTCCTCACGGCTTTGCTGACTTCCTTAAATGGACTTCCTTAAATGGAAGTTTCACAGCCTGAGTACAGCACAGTAACTCTGGAGGAAGCTGTTGCCTGCTTCTTCCCAGAGATGCCACCACTTTAAGGTTTCCTTTCTGCTCCCTAAGGCTCACGACCTTTAAAGTGACATTTACCTATTTATTTGGAGACTCTGCACCTTGTGGTTATGTCTGCTTTCTCAAGAAAATGAGGGTGAGTGGCGTGGACTTTTCTATAGTATACATCCTTAGCCCTTCTTCAAAGGGTAAGCATCAGCGGAAGAACTAGCTTCTCAGCTTAGTACCTGGCTTAGCTTTCCTCAGAACTAATCCCTCCTCCGTGGTTCTTCTCTCCTGAAAGGATCTTACATTGCCAGTGCCCAGGTTACTCATCAGCTAGAGACCCCGGACTCTGGAGCACTGGACTCTTCAACATTGCCAGCGGCCATGTTGAGTCACTGTCTACTACGGTCAAGCAAAGCCCTCTTTCCCTTTGGACTCTGACTCTGCTCATATCTCCATCGCACTTCCTGATTGTCATCTAGGCTAGCCTCTGCCATTGTTTGTTGAAGATGCTGCCCTATGGACTATCGTCTTCCAAGTCACGCTTTGACCCTGGGTCGATCTGTTATCAATACGGATGGTATATTAACGCTTTACTACAGGGAGAGCCTAGCTTCTGTGTGTATTCAGCCACCGCCGTGGCTCCCTGATGAGCCAGTTCTACTTCTGAGATCTATAACTTGGTCTTTGTCCCTAACCTCGAACCATCCAAACTGGATGCATGCCTTTCTTTTTTTTTTCCTTCTTTTCAGCTCTGGGCTTTTGCCTCTTTTTTTTTTTTCCCAGCCCCGCATGCCTGCTTTCATTTTCCCTCTGCACTCTCAGGTTCCTCTGCAAGAAGTGTAAATCGCTCTTATGGTAAAACCAGCGTTATCTTAGGACACAAGTTGCTTTCACATTCCTCTCGCCCCTTCCCATCACACTTCCTAAGGATATTCTTTATCTTGATCCATCATCCTGTGGGAGCCAGGAAGCTGATCTCATCAGGATGATGAGATTGTGTGGTCATGATCTAGTCACCAGAACAGGATGGGATGTCCAGCGTGAACACCTACAAGAAGAAGGGAATGGGTCATCTACAATGTAGGGCAAGAATAAGAAAGAACTGGCGATGGAGCTGGGAGGGAAATCGCAAGGTTTTTTTTTTGTAGTTGTTCTGCACTACTGTTGTATGAACAACCACGTTCCTAATCGGCATCCAACATACTCATGTTTCAGGGTTCCTGAACTGTGAAGAGAAGTGATTAATGGATAGTTATGCTCTGAGAAATGTCTATAAAATATTCAGGTTAATTGTTTAGCAGTATAATCATTCCCATTATGGGATGAAACAGAATTTCTCTTGGGATGGTATAAGGAGGCTTCTAAATTTATGGTTCAAATAATTAGTGCCATCCTTTAGAACAGTGGTTCTCAGCCTTCCTAATGCTGTGACCCCTTAATACAGCCCCTCATGCTGTGGTGACCCCAACCATAAAATTATTTTTTGTTGCTATTACATAACTATAACTTTGCTGCTGTTATGGATTGTTATATAGACATGCTGGTTTCCTGTCTTGCTTTGGGGATTACAGTTAAGTGATTGGATGAATCTCAGAAGAGACCTTGAACTTTGGACTTTAACATTGTTGAGACTGCTATAGACTTATGGGGACTTTGGAAGTTGGACTAAATGTATTTTGCATTATGCTATTTTATGGGGTTTGACCCCCATAGGCACATATGTTTGGATGAGCCTATGGGGGCCAGGGAGTTTAATGTGATGGTTTGTATATGCTTAGCCCAGGGATTGGCACTGTTAGGTGTGGCCTTGTTGAAGTAGGTGTGTCACTATGAGTTTGGGCTTTAAGACTGCCTAAAAGTGACTATTCTGCTAGCAGCCTTCAGGTGAAGATGTAGAATTCTTAGCTTCACCCGCACCATGCCTGCCTCGACACTGCCATGCTCCTGCTTTGATGATAGTGGAACTTCTGAACCTGTAAGCCAGCCCCAGTTAAATCTTCTCCTTTGTAAGATTTGCATTGGCCAGGGTATCTGTTCACAACAGTAAAACCCTAACGAAGACAATCTGATATGCGATCCCCCAAAGGGAGCTTACAGGTTGAGAAACACGGATATAGATGATGTACTTCTGGGTCCCTAGGATCTTATAAACATCTTGCATTTGTGTATTTGATAAAGATAAGGTTCATCTCAGCTAAATATTTTGTGACAGGTCAAAATAAAATGATGTATGTTTCCAGGGATAAGCTTTGGAATATCTCCAAATGGAGGCAGTTTGCCTTGAATGCAAGTGTCTACAAATATTCCCTTAAAACATCTTTTGATACAAGCTGGTGACATGAAAATAAAATAGGAAACTCCAGCCTGCACATTAATTCCAGCTGGTGAGAAGCTTTGAAACCA
>NC_046154.1:188845299-188847799 GCF_011064425.1 Rattus rattus | reverse complement strand
AATATAACACAAGCCTTTTTAGTAACTCCCTTGCTGAAAGACTGAACTAGCTAAAAAGCAAAGGGTCAGGCTGAGTATCAATTCAGGTTAACATCCAGGGTGTACACTACGGGGCAGACTCAGTCCTGCAGGCGTTGCACACCAATTAGCAGACAAGATCTGGAACAGGAACATTTGCTGAAGTGATGCTCTTAAATCAGAGCCTTTCTACTTTGAGGCACAGTGAATCACTCTCCCCTCTGGCCAACGGGGAGGGGAAATACATAGAGAGGACAGGGACATTACTGTATCACCTATAGAATGACAGTGATAATCACATTAAGAGTCGGCGAGGATTAAACACTCTAAACTCAGGGCACTGGTCTCAGCGCTCAGGGCTGTGTTATCTTACTTTATTTACTTAATCTTGGTAACCATGCTCTCAGGTAAGTATAGTTTACCATTACCGGGGCACACAACCTTCCATATTGATTGCAGGTGACAGGATTCAACTGGGTCACACTGATCTGTGGCTTGCTGGGCAATCATGAGAAGATTACATTACTCAGAGCTTGATGTTTCTGTCCTCTCACCAACTGAAACGAACCAGTCCTCATGCGTCGTTACCTTGAGGATTCGAGATGATATTATATTAGGGGTCCAACACAAGGGGCAGCATGGAGAAGCCGCATAATAAAAGGAAATTAATGTCAGACACTCTCTAATTAAACTCTCTTCTGCTCTCATATATTAGGGTTAAAGTCATAATGAAATTAATTATCACCATTTCCATCCTCCTCCGCATGTGCTGGTTTTGCATAAATTGACAGAAAAGGGAATGGAGAGGCGAAAGATCAATAGACCAAGTCACGGCGGAAAGGGAGATGTCCTTTGCTCTGGATAATGACTTTTAGCTGCTTCGGTTAAACAATAACCAAAATTTGAGCCTGAAATGTTAAATTCAGAAAGACTGTCAGTTTTGCGGCAAGTCCTCTGCCCTCCTGGTCAGTAGAGATTTGAAACAGAAAGTCGAGTTCCAGGAATCTAGGGCTGAACCAGGCCAGGTGATTTTAAGTTAATATTTGACCTTCCAAAGGCTGGGGAAAGCATAAACAAAAGAATGACTGAGCCCCACGCAGCCTTTATCATACAGTTCCCACCCTAGGGTTGGGGGTCTTAGTTGGATGAAGTGTGGTAGGTTGGGTTTTTTGATGTTTTTAGACCCTCAGAGGGTATTTGAAGACAGAGGGCAGATGTCATAAACACCAGCATGTGGCAGAGGAGACGGCTGGAGAAGAAACCAATGCGCCATCAATTTCTATGATTAGCATCCTGAGGAAGCTGCAGAAATATTCAGGGGCTTGGTCTTAATTATCTTCTAATGAAGATTTAATTTAATTTCTTGTTCTCTCTCATTCTAGTTTTCCTTCATATGCGGGCACTGTTTTTTAATTTCACAGCGTTTGGATTCTAAGCTACATGTTCTCAGCTTTGCAGGGGGCAGGGCGGGGAGGCTCTCCAAAGGAAGGGCGATCTGTGTCAACCTTGCAAGTTAGATCGAGTCATCATGAGGGATCTGCTTTCGTTGTTGCCTGTTTATCTTGCCTGTGCTTATGGAGCACAGAGATAGAGGAGTATAGCAGTGATTCTCGACTCCTCGACCTGTGGGTACAGCAGTGGTTCTCAACCTGTGGGTCGCGACCCCCTCACAGGGACTTGCCTAAAACCATCGGAAAACATAGACATTTGCTCTATGACGCATAACAGCAGCAAAATTGCAGTTATGAAGTAGCAATGAAAGTGATTTTATGGTGGGTGAGTCAACACAACCACGAGGAGCTGTGAAAAGGGTCTGGCATTAGGGAAGGTTGAGAACCACAGTAGTGTCGAGAGAAAACTGTATTAACCACTTCCATAAATATGCCTAATACTGCTCTATTAATTTAAAATTTTCTTTTTAATCCAAGTTCCATGTCCACACACACAGTGTACATTTTTTTTTAAGTGCAGGGATGCTTTTGTTAGAATTTAGAAGAGAAACATAACAGAGATTAGGTAAAAATCCCCGCCACCCTCGGAAATAGAGATGGAGGGTGTGTCTATCAGGTTGGGCGTGAACTAGACATGGACAGTGTATTAAGAAAAAAAGAAGAAGCAGCTTCAGGAACAGAAATGGGCTACAGAGCTGTGGCAGCTGGTCAGGTAATTCTATAAGGCTCTTCCTAAAATACACAGGTTTTTTTTCTAATGAAACTCCCTCACTTCCATAACTCTCGCTGCCAAATAGCAAACAATTTAAGTGATTTTAGGTATTTTTGCCTGTTTTTTGCAGTAAATGCTTTCACGTATTTATTGGTTTTCAATTTTAGCCACCATTTACCGCTTTTTTTGCTCTGGGGGGTGGTGAAGGTTCACCTTTTACAGCTTGCCTTCCTCCCAATCTCTACACGCATTTCCATCCTTTTAATGTACTTTACAACATCTAAAGATATGGATGAATTCATATCCAGAATTTTGATAA